>NC_135859.1:23528971-23741471 GCF_031162955.1 Sander vitreus
ACTGTTACAAGCACAGCTTTTTAACCAAAGTTGAACATTGTTCAACTCTGCGACCAGAAAAAACTCCAAACGTGCAGTGCTCGGCGCAGAATAGAAGCTCAGCACCTCGTCACGCTGCTGGTGTTTTTAGCATTGTGTGAATTTGCGGAGCTCCCATTGCAAAGCATTAAAAACATATAGTGGCCTCAGGAAAAACGCTTTGATGGACAACGCTACCAGGTAGAGTACACTTGGTGCATTTTGGACACTTTAGATAATATAAAGAGAAAGTGCAGATGTATTGTGTATTATTAGTCGACCAAGATTTTCTTTGGTTGAATACAGCCCTAGACATGATGATCTCAGTGTACCAAACGATGTGATGCTGTCCAGTTGTGTTTTTTTTTTTTTTTGTGTAAAGCATTATGGATCGTCTCTGTGTGTTGCTCTCTGAGAGTTGAAAGGCTGTGCCAAAGACCTCGAGTGGTAGAAAGGACCCCTTATATGTTTTTAATCGACATGAAACATGCTGGTGTCACTAGCTCTCCTCTTTCCCCTACTGGGTGGATGACGACCTTCATCCCTCTATTTATCTCTCTGTGACGCCACAGGACTCTGTATTTTCATGTTTTGCTCTTCATCCGCCACTGCCTAATTTTCCTCTTGTCTTCTTTATCCTTTATGCTGTATTCATTTTACGATGTCACCCACTACATTGAGACATCCTGAGCTTGTTCACCCACACAATCCTTGCACTAAAACGCCCTGCTTTAAAAACACGGAGCCTTGGATCATACAAAATGTTAATTTGTATCTGTACAAAACACCCTCTATGGAAAGAGAAGCAATTTCTTGCTTCATTCCCTGCCTGTTTCTCCCCAAAAGTGATGCTTCCTCAGCTTGCTCAGGCAGAACCCAGTTAACACAGAGGCATTTAACTTCTCATCATCAACGTCATCGTTTAAGTCTTAATTTGCTGGAACATGGCTTACGCTAGATATAAAGACATAGTGTACAATAACAATTTGGAAGTCTTATATCATCCGTAAAATATTGGCTCGGCACACACCCCCTCATTTTATTTAATTTTTTTCCTGCATTGCGTTTTCTGAATCTCTTCAACAGAGGTGGCAAGTGCAAAGTTATTGTAACCCACAGTCACAACGGCCAACATTATGAGAATAAGACCCAGGTTGAAAAATACCGGAACATCCCTTTAACCAGGACAGTGAACCATTTGAGAGGAGTAATATATAAAAGAGTTGTAGCAAGAGAGATTTAGAGTTGATAGTCAGATGCTACAAAGGTCACACATTCACCCATATGGCTCTGCTATAAGGTCTTCCTCCTCTTCCACTCCTCTCATTATCACATTACTCCAAAATGCTTGGGCCCAGACTATTTACTCTTACTCACCAAATGGTTCCTCCTTTGTCTCTTCTCTTTCCTCTATTCCTGCCCATCTTAAGTTTATAAAATGCTACTTTGTCACACATCAGCTGAAATCCCTGTTATAGCTTTTAAGCAATTTGCAGTGGCAAAGGGAGCAGTGTCCTCACCAAGATTAATGGAGGGATATTGGGTCAGGGTGATTGAAGCATGAGTGGTGGGCTGTAGTGAAGTTTGGAAGAAGTGAGGTCATTAAGATACTTTGTATTCAGATTTTTGAAAAATGTCTTTATTTTTCTTAATGTTTTGTTGTGATCACCCTATGTCATCCTCTTCTCATCTAAAAGCTGAAAGGCACTACTGTAAACCTGTGCTCTCATAACAATTAAACAACTCCCCAAACTCAGAATTCATAATTAAGCAAATCACTTGTCTGATTGAGTAATTAAAATGGGCCGTGTTGTTTCCATTCCCCAGAAGAGTTGAAAGAACAGGCGTGGGCCTCTGTGATAAAATAAACACATTCACTGTATCAGACTATAATTTCTGTATTATGCAGTATAATTTAATATGTAAAATATCACCTCTGTTAAGCTTTAAATGGTGTTTGGAGCTGTTGAATCAACTGTGATAAGGTTTGAGAATAAATAGATAGTAGGGCTGGGCAATATTTCAATATATATCGAGATTGTGATATGAGACTAGATATCGTCTTAGATTTTGAAGAATTTTAATATCGCGCCAACTGTCAACACTGCAATATTGACATTGAGGTGTTTGATTTTCTCCATATCGCCCACCCCTAGGGCGTACATAAATTAACTCAACTATCCAGCTTGAAACAAAATAACCTGATGGGTTTAAATGGACGCCTTGACACCAGGCTATTACCATTTCCCTCCTGTCCTAATTAATTGCATGGTGAAATGCTCCAATCTGACTCTTGTCTAAAGCTTGACAGTTTGTTTGATGTGTGTGACTTTCCCTTGTTCTAGGTTGGATCCTGTCCATTGCCGTGCTTTGTGACTCCTAGTCAGGAGGGGAGCACTACACTCTCTCACACACACACACACACACACACACACACACACACACACACACACACACACACACACACACAAAGAGCTTCTGTTTAAGCTGGGAACTTGTGCCTGGCCTCCCCTCTACTGCTAATTGCCTTGTTTCCCATCTGGACTATCTGGCACTTGTAGTAGCGCTCTTTCTCTTTACCCCTTTTACCATTTTCTCCTCTCTTCTGTTATTTGCGTGACTTTTCAGTCTATAAATTAAACTGTCGTTAGAATATCAGCAGTCTTCACTTGCCTGTATAAATATTACATTTTACATTGAGACGACATTTGTAATAACGTAAATAAAATCCAGCCCTACAACATAACCCTGATCAATAGTATGTTATGTGGTTTACGTCCTGAGCCGATCCTAAGTGGATGATCAAAGCATGTTTCAGTTAAGGATTGATTATCGGCTGTGATAATCAGAATTTTTACGATTATCAAAATTTAAGAGTAAAAGCTTGTTAATTGGTTGATTGGTTTATCACACAATGAAATGGAACAGTCATAATTAATGCAATTATTTAAACCTATGACTTTCCTGCTATGACAAGTCAAATGTCTGCTCTTAGAAAGCTCTTTTGAATGGCCATTTTACCTTTAAAATTTCTGTTGGAGTTTTCTACTAGGGCTTTAGAAATCAGCCCCTTCTTTTGGTTAGCGTAGTCACCGTTTCTGATCAATCATATTAATTAGCTGGCTCCTGCAGGGGAATTTTATCACAGAAGACAAACCCATCATTGGTTGTTTATGACAGGAAATGTGAAAGGCTTCGTAAGCCACACTGCATGAAAAGTGGGATTTTCGTCCCCGTAAACGCCCGGAAATCCCCCTAATTTTCGGCAGTTAACGACAATTTACAGCCTGTGAACGTCTCCTTCATCTGTGCCACATATTGACGGAAATGAACCATGACGTATGTGGAGAGGTGTGAATGGCTCTAATTAGCATATGAATAGCAGCAACACCGTGCCTGGCCAGAGAGTGTCTGGCCTGGCTTGAATTTCCTCACTCAGTATTGAATGAAACCACTAGTTTTAAACAAGAAAAATCACTCTTGATTGGTTGGCAGGTCTGTCACGGGTTAGGCTATTGGTCACCCTGGGTGGTAATAATAATAATAATAATAATAATAATAATAATTAAAAATAAATATTGTTTGTTCAAAGAGTTTTATTAACAAAAAAAAACACAAACGCAATCAGAAAAAAACTATGTACAAAGCATAGGAGAGACATAAACACAACAAATCTCCCACGCTTACGAGAAGCAAAATCCTACAGCACCGTCAACTGTCTGCCTGCCGCAGCCGCCTTGGAGCTGTAGGTAACTGGCGGCGTTCTGTCTGAATTCGGTCCATTTTGCAGACGTCTGGTGCGTTGCCCTGTATTTCGGATCATGGGTCTATGGTGGCGCACTTCTAAATATCCACCTCACCTGCAGTCAGCACACTCTGTCTCGCTTCCAGCAGCTGTAAAATCAATCAATCAATAAAGACAATCAGTGCTGCGCGATGCACTGCTTATGGACACAACACATCTATGAATGCACCTGAAAAATATTCACATTGACCACAAACAAATCTAATCTTACCCTCTTTTCTTCTCAACCAACTCCAAGCTGAACTCTTCACAGCTGCTGCCCACGATGCCAGATCTGGTTGTTTCTACCTGAAGCTCCTGCGTGCTGTCTCGTAATATGTCTTACAGGCAGCTGGAAAAACAATTAAATGAGAGTGGTATGAATAAAAATAAACGTAAGTCACAGTAAAAGTAAACAAGGAAGGATAAAACAGTAAACATTACTTACACACAATGGCATCATTATCAGCATCATGTAAATCTGGACTTGCAGACATAGCTCCGAGCAAATATAGGTCACAGCTTCGTTATGAGGCGAGGTTAGTCTGTAAAAAAAAATTTACGTAACCAACATCGGTATCTATTAACGTATCTAAGTCCTTATATAGCAGAATGAATGAAATGCATTCAATGAAAGCATATTCTTTAAATCTTACCCTTGCTCGGCGTACTGCTTCCTGTAAATTTACAAGACAAAAAAAAAAAACTTTTATAAAGCAACTTACACTGGTCCCGCTTATTAGCTCTGCCTAATAATGAATCGCGCTGAAAGCAGCCAGGCACGCAGCTATGGTGCTGCTGCGTTTACACTTGCGTGCATGGCGGGGTTTAAAACATTACTGCCAAAGTCTAAGTAGCCTGTTTAACATCCAAAGACAGTCATTGTACTTCTCAAGAGTTAATAAACAGTACAGACTAGCTCGCCGTTTCATTAATAATCATATACTTACGTTGTCTTTTCCTTTTCTGTGGGGTGCATCTTGAACAACTCCTGTGTGTTTCCTTTTTAGGTGCTCGTGCATCGTGGTTGTGCTCCCGTGAAAAGCAAGTGAAGTTTGACAGAGTGTACAGACCACTCTTTTACCAGTTGGCCTGAAATACTCCCATACTTTGGAAGCTTTTAGTCTAATTCTCTGACTTGATTCAGAGGACTCACCTGCCTCTGCCATTTTTCAAATCAAAGCAGTGAAGGCGGGGGGAGGGGGAAGAAAGAGGATAGCAGATTAACCAGGAGAGCAGGCACGCGCACAGACTGGTGTGGAGGTGAATTACAGTGAGCCGTTTGAGACGGGAGACCAAAAATAAATAGGGGGTCAATAGTAAAACGACATGTTGACTACAAAAATTGCAATCGACTTGGATTACGGACCAATTTATTCTTTTTTGTGTTTTTCATTTGAGTGTTTTAATGGAATACTGGGAAAGTTTAATAACAACAATAGGACAATTGAAGTCCAGATTATGAGGCAATTTCAGCAGAGCTAACAGCTTCATATGCCATGGACATGTGAATATGGTGCTGAATTTGCCAGTATTTTAGGAAGACAAATGGTTGGGACTTTGTCATGCAATGACACAGCTGATATATGCTTTATGTGAAGCACAGTGTTTTGGTGTCAGCAGAAAGACTTCTCTTAGAAAACTGTACAGTGGTGCCTCTGTCTCCATTCCACTGGACAATCTTGGATGAGCCTGACAGACATGCAAAGTTGACAATGTATCATCAGATGTACCCTTGTGTCACTCACATTGACTGTTTTGCCATGACATGCAAATGGGTAACACATCTGAATGCAACTTACTCAATCGATGGATCTAGAGCAGAAAGGTCAGCATATGTGTATGCTAAGTGGTGTGAAACACTAACAGTTTTGAGGAACCCATCCTTATCCTTACCCTATAGCAGAACTACTACCAGCCATTATAAAGCAGTTTATAGTTGTTAATGTTGTGTCAAAAGGTACTGCATTTAAAGATGTTGTTGCGCAAGTTTCCTGGCTTCATCCCCATCCGGACAGACATTTTTTTTTGGAAAGCCAGTAGAAGTTTGGAGCTTGCAGGGAACAGACACGTCATACCCAGCATAATTTCTGCCTATTGAGCGCATTGTTGGAGATGTACATCCACTGTGCTTTTAAGCAAGACCAAAGAAAAGGTCACTGTAGTCATGCCACTATGCACAGTGGTTGAGCTCTAGGAGACTGATGTTGTTTGCATGGAATGCACATTTTACCTTTTGTGGCAAAGCCTGACTAAAACTAATTGTTGAAATCAATTGTTTTAAATTTGTTTTGTTACATAACATTGGCCATTGTTAATGACATACAGAGTAAGAAAATGTATACTTTCATTAAATAAATGAAATCAAGCTATAATTTAAGAGTATATAATTAGGCTATACTGAACCTGATCTATTTATACCAGAGATTTTCTTAAAATGAAGTTAATACCTTTTTAGAAAAAATGTCACCTGGGGTAAAACTCCCCCTGCTACCCTGATTTGCAGTTGTATAGCTCACAGCATTTTTAATTTACATGTTAAAGCCTCCCCTAGAATTAGGGGGAGGGCGGTCATGGGCGGGCCAACTGCCAAGCAAGGCCCACGTCAATTTCCGACAATTCACGGCAGTTACAAGTTTTTTTTTTACTACTACATTAGGCCCAATGAAATAAAAGTGATTGGCCTACAGTATACCTAGCAATCAATGTATTCAGCTCTGCCTGGCTTATCGGCTGCATTGCAGTAAATCTAGCTTTGGTTGTTTGCATGGAGTGGCGCCTTCAGCATCCGTAGGGCTCGGGTCTTTCGCTACTAGCTTTGTTGAAGTGTGTTGCTTCAACAGGTGCTTCATAAGATTTGAATTGCTACTCCTAGATGTGGATAGGTTCTTTACACCTGCACATAATTGACAACTCGCCACTACATTTTTGTCTTTAATTTCGACGAGCGAAAAGTAATGTCTGTCATATATGGTAGTTAGAATGCGCCTGCGCATATACTGTGATATATACGGTAGCACCCGAGACGTGTGTGTCAATGCTCACTTGTTACTTGCATCTGGAGTTCAGAGTAAAGAAGACTAAATTATAAACTGCCTCCTTCGTTATCATTTTACAATGTCCATACTTCCAGGAGAGAAAGCTCATTCTATCATTCTATCCGCACTATCGGCCGTGCTGTGGTTTAATGCTCATTGTTCGATTGGTGTATCATTGCGCCACCATAAGGTCCTGTGACGTTGGATCAGAAGCAGCTAAAGTAGGCCTAATGTTAGCTACCGACCATTACCTTAAAACCATCCAGCAAATAGACGGTGCCGTTACCTTAAACTGGTGATTTAACGTCACCGCTCATTTTACACACAGTTTAACAACAAAACGCTGCGTGAGGGAAGAAAAAGCAATTCAATTGAAGCACTTACCATGAGATCACAGGTTCACTTGGTTTCAAATGGTTATAATGGCATCACAAGTTCAAACAGTGAATGCTTGTTTGCTTGTCTGTATGTATGTCTGTTTTCTTGTATTTCACTTGCCTCATGGAATATTTTCTATGTGTACTCAATTGGGTGTCTGTACATACAGAAGAAGGTTCACTTAGTTTTAAGTGGTTATAATAGCATCAGTGACCGCTTGTTTCTTTGAACTGCTTTAATTTATCATTTTATTTCATCTATTCATTCTAAAGGTGAAATAAATGCAAGATGGGTTAGGGTTGCAAGATGTTTCCAAAGTCAGTGAGTCTCAATATATTCGGTTGACTTTCGGTTGACTTTCCCTATCTGCATTGTTTAAAGTGGCCATATTATGCTCATTTTCAGGTTCATAATTGTATTTTGAGGTTGAACCAGAATAGGTGTACGTGGTTTAATTTTCAAAAAACACCATATTTTTGTTGTACTGCACATTGCTGCAGCTCCTCCTTTCACACGCTGTCAGGTTTCTGTTTTAGCTACAGAGTGAGACCTCTTAACTTCTGTAACATCTCTGTTGTCAGTCGCACATGCGCAGTAGCTAGGTAAGGATTACATGAGCTAGCTCCAACTTTGGCCTGTACAAGGCAGGATTAGCCAGGAGACTTTTTCTAAACTAGGGCACACTTCCAACTTTGCGTGGAATACCTGCAGAACAGGGACATGTAAGTAGTTCTATACAATTTTTATTTTGTAGATTAGGGTGAATTTGTGTGCTGTAGCAGTGTTTTGCCATTGAGAACGAGCTAGCATGCTAACGGTTAGCCCCCTAGGCCCCTTGTCTCGGCTAGTGACGTAGAAAGCCGTGCAGATTTTGACCAGCTCACCCGGAGACTGAAGGCAGGACACATTCAGAAACCGTATCTCACTCAAAACAGCATGGATGTTTTTTTTTTTTTTTCAAAGTTTGTATGCGTGTGGAAGCACCAGAGACACAAAAGAACACCCCAAATCCCAGAAAGTGTTTTTTTCATAATATGGCCACAAATAATGGTTAGAAAAGATGTTTCCTTATAAACCTGCAACTCAATGGCGTGTTGGTTTAAAAAGATATTGAGAAGGTATTAAAAATGGTATTAAAAGGTATTGAATTTACCTCCCAGGATTTCTGTATACCCTGAATGGACTTGGCATTAGTGACGTCCCCCATAGAGGGTTTTCACCGACGTCACGTTCTGGGCGGTAACCTGGATGCGCGGCCATATTGGAAAGCACTCGGTGTAAACAACTGAATGGAGTAATGGAGTATTGTGCACTTTGGATACTTTATGTCTAAACATTACAAAAGCTCATCAAAACGAGTTCAAGATGCAAAGGCATGGAAGGACTTGGACCACAGAAAAAGGCGCAGTATTTTGAGAAATTACAGTTTACTGGCAGTGCAGATCCCTACAAGTTGGCTCCCTCTTCTTGGATCCATGGCGACCCGGTGATTCTTCCTTCAGTTGCATATCCCGATATAGTCAACTATCTGGTTTTATCGCCGAGCCCATACACAGCAAAAGACCTTAAATCCTACAAAAGTTTGGAGGCTTATAACCAGGTGTGTGGATGGGTGAGGGAGACACAGTACAAAGTCATTAACGACCGTTGTGTTGTGAAGGCCAAAGTAAGTAATGCAATAACGTCTTTAATCAACCTAACCTTAACTGTATATCATTGTGATACTCAAGGTGTAGCCAAGTGACTCTCAATAGTTTTTTTTTTTATTTCAAAGACCGAACAAGACAGAATTTTCCCTCGTAGATCCTGGTTGAGCTTTGCCAACCACAAGCACCTCCTTTCCTCTGATAACTTCTGGCATTCCTCTCCCGGGTTTTTAAATAACTTTTGGAAGTCGATAATATTCCAAATGTTTTTCTCGGTCTGACCTATTGGTACAACCTAAAACACGGCAATAATTAACCATTTTCCTTGACGCCGTTCGGAATCTACTTCAGTGCCTGTGCTTTGTTTTGATGTGGAGTACCTCCAACATGGCGACTTCGGGTCTGATGACGCGTCGTGAAAACCCTCTATTGATTTGTGGACTGCCATTTTGAAGCCAGCAATTTGTATTTTGGCCATCGCCATCTTAGCCATGGCTAATCACTGATCATTGAAAGCAGTATTGGCTGATAATACAGATCACAGGTTATATTTAAATCCTTCTATTTATCGTGTAGCATTATTTATTTATATAACTGTTCTCAACAACATTGTATATTGAGTATTAAAATTAAGAGGTGAGAAAGTATCATGAATTGACAACTGTTTATTTATCAGCAGGCAACATGTACAACATATTTCACTCTCTCTCTTACGCCCGGGCCCCACCGCCTACCTGTGCGTGATGGCTACCTCGCTGAACTACTGCGGCTCGCACGCGTGTGGTGTCCTCAGACAGCGTGGACGCTACAAGCCTTATGTTAACAAATGAAGGGATTCTGTCCACAGAAACGGAAAACTAGAGGGTTTTAATTTGAAACGGAATCAGAAAGTTTTGAGTTAAAAAAAATTATATTTTTTTAAAATATTTGTGACATATATACAGATATATACATTGAAACTGTAGTAAAAGACGTAATCTTCCTGCTATGATGTCAATATAACTATCAACAGATCATTTTCAGAATCTTAAGATGAGCCCCAGCCGAGCTGATCACGCAGGCTGTGTGCTGCTCGAACCTGTTAACGTGCTCAGAAATGAGTTTTATTCATATATAGGTTAACAGAGGGTCAACTGAACAATGCCACATATTTGATGAGCAATAAAAGTACTAGCACTACAGTTTAAATTAGAAAACAACTTATCTTAAGCATGAAATGACCTTTTGTGATCAAAACAAAAGTAAAGTACACAAATATTTTACCTATTTCCTTTTAGTCCTGTCTAGTTTGAATCAGAAAAAGTGTTTTTACTACAAAAATCGTATTACCCGTATTACATTTTCAGGTTTCTGTAATACAGTGCAATGCCTGCCTCCAAGTGATTGACAGATTGATTTTGTTGCATATAAAAATTTCAGTACACCAGTGTTGACAACTGTCAAAATGCTTTAGGCTACGGAGGTGCCCAGTCAATAAGCATATGCAAGGCTTAGGAGGTCTTAAAATAGTTGATGCTTGGTAGAATTTACTCAGATGTTGAGCCAAACCACAAAATGACAGCTTAATAAAAGTTATAAGCTGACACAGCTAAAACATTTGGCAGCTTCCACTTAATACACTAAATGATATGGAGTTTCCCGTAGTAAACAACCCAATGCATTCCATTCACGTTTTGACTTATTTATCATGCGTTTTCAGCTGTTGATGCAAATTGGGGATGCTGTACTTAAATCACAGTTGTAAACCAGGCAACTTCTTAAAGTAGTTGAACAATAGATTTTTGATTTAAATAGTCAACTACTTTGCATTAGTCAGTGCTTGTTGTAATTTAACTGGGTTCTTTGTCACACCTGTTTGGAAGATGACTAAAAAACCACAATTAGAAAGATAAATGCTACAAGACGGATATAACAAGTAAGTCTCGAAATGGACAAAACATAGTTTGACATAAATTCACTTGTTTATTATCCTCTGTTACAGTACCAGAGTAAGAGTTTGAAGTGGATAAAACAAAATGAAGATACAAACCTGTCATCCTAATCTTCTGGGTGCCTTTGGAGCAAGACTGCTAGAGAACCGCATTATTGTTCTTCCACCACCCACAAGAACATGATGTTCAGAGTTGAAGCAGGCTTTTGATATAATCAAAACAAAATTAATTCCCAACCTGCAACTAGATCATTTTATTTTTTTAGGGCAGAGCACTTCACGAACCATTATTGTGAAACAAAATGCTTTGTGTATAGAAAAGGCAAACCACTGTTTATTCATTTGCTTTAATTGTTTCTCTTTCATCAGAGTATTGAGGGTCAGAGGATGTCTCTGAACAAATGGGATGGAAGTTCAGAGACCCAGATGCTTATTCAAAATGTTAATTGGGGTTGTGTGTAAAATCCACTTTACCCATATCGTTGTATTGGCTTCCACTGCTCTGACAGCTCATGTTTTCCATCAAGAATGAATTGTTTGAATTTGCCCTATAATGCATTAAATTGACTAAGATAAAACGGTGAACTGGGGTTAAGCTTTTGGGGGCACAAATGCATGGGAAATTCCATTTAGTAAAGAAGAAGTGCAGGGAGGGGTCTAACAGGAGTGGAGGGTGCATGTATGCCCACCCTGACAGAATCCATCCATTGTTTTTTAATTCTCTGACTAATAACATTTTGTGATTCGTGACTTTTTGATAGAATGTATTTTGAAACACTGAACTGTTGTCTGTGAAATATAAAAGAGATCTTTAATGAGTATTTGTCGCTATGCGAGTTTAATAATCGGGTACTGTCAAAACATGCTTGTCTGTGTGCCGTTTGAGTGAATCTGTGAGATCTGCAGAGATTCTCAGGCTGATTCTTAGGGCTGCACAATTAATTAAAATCGTGATTTTGATTTGTCGCCATCCAACAGGTCAATGATTCTATTCTATAGTATTTTAATTAGCAGGGAGATCACAGGCAAGAGAGCATAGCAAAATACTTAAATGCAGAACCCTCATTTATTGATACGGATCTGCTTTGATGCAGAGGGCTCTGGCAAAAAGTTTGAACCTGGCTCATAATTTCAGCACTTTGTGTGTACAGTATGTAATGCAGGTAGGGCTGGGCGATATGGCAAAAAATATGATCACGATAATGTTTTCCATATTGATCAATATCGATATTTATCACGATATATAATTTGGTAATGCTGCCAGGTTGAAGAGTATCCTGATATAGCTGAAGCCTGAAGAAACCAGAGGGTTCATTAGTTAAACTTTAGAATATAGTTTATTAACATAAAAAATAGAATAACATAATGTGACATTGAACTGTGCAAACATGGCTTGGTTTAGAATATGTTGTGTGATAAAAGAATATATTGAATAACCTCTAAATGTAAACCTTTAACTTAGCAACCATGCTTTATCTGCTTTAACAAAACAGTACAAGTTAGTAATGTAAATGCAAATAATGTAAATAAAACTAAAAGCTGTGACTACTATCACATTCACTTTTCATATGGGGCAATGGGCGCAAAAGCCGACAAGATTGTTGTTTTTCAGCCCCATGCTAGTGCTGCTAACAGCAGAAGAACCATTAGTATGTTGGACAAAACTTGTGGGCAGACTAACGTTAACATGGGCCCGCGTTTTCAAACTCTCGCTGTGTTCGCTGGGATGGTACCTTTTCAACTGACAGAAAAGATTGGTTGTGTTTCCCGTCTTGGTCGACACCGACCGACGGCATATTTTGCAGACCGTAAAATATCTTATCTGCGCTTCGTCGTTTTTGAGATGTCCTAACCACTTCCATATAATTGACATCCTCTTACTTTTTTTGTCAACAATTTCCTCAGCTTTGGATGATGACGCAAGTTCACTTTCACCGTCGCTTTCATGCCCATGCCCCTCGGTTCCACTCATTTCTTCACCGCTGGTAGCTCAAACAATGCTCTGCGTAGGAAATGGGCATGTACTTTGACGGGCGAGCCAAAAACATCTTCTTCTATTGACGTTTTTTGGCGGTTGGCAAACAACTTTTGGTGTGCATTACCGCCACCTTCTGAAATGGAATGGCGTTTATTTCTGCTGTGTGATAGGCCGTTAGATCTATCCAAATCAAGTAAAATATATCCAAAGTTAATCATCGTTATCGACCTGAATTTTATTGCGATCCCATATCAAGATCGTTTTATCGCCCAGCCCTAAATGCAGGTGTCTTCTTGCTTTGCTATGTGCTTGTAAAGTAGGTATCTGTAATGTTTATTTAAGAATCAAGATTAATTTATTCATGCCCATTTTTGTGGTGAACTGTAAAATATACAGGTCAGCATATTTAATGGGGTTTGAGATGATGTCCAGATTTGTTATAAGCTTGTCAGGTCACACTCTTTTGACAATGATAGAGGCTGCTGAACACAGAGCCAGCACAGTTGTCATGAAAATAAAGCATAAGCACTAAACTGTTGCACTTTGCTATCTGTTGCATTTAAAAAAAAATTGTAAATGGCTGAATAAACGACAGGCTTCACCACATGTGGAAAGTTACAGATTTCTACTTTCATATTGGTGTCTAGATTGATTTGCAAGTCATTGTATGTTAATGGTTTCAAAAGATTGGTTATTGGGACTGATCCCATGCAAGTGTTCCTGACTGATAAAGCCCTCAGGACCACTTGTTGCCAATGCAAGAAAAACAAGCTAGAATCTAGTTGGAGCCAATTCTCCACGCCCTGCCAGCTCTGCTGAGCGCTGTCTGATAGTGCAGAATGATAACTACCAGAAAGGGAATTAATATGCAATATCCACCAATCAGGACTGTGCAGCTGGTATACAAATCAGCATTCCTGAGTGGATGACTACACACTTCTGTGATGCTTATAACGTCACATGCCTTTATTTCATCTTTCCCTGTAGTAAAAGCCTAATAGTGCTTCTCAACAGAATGTAAACCAGCTTAATTTATTATATTTTTTTTAAAGTATTTTTAATGTGACTTCGAATGGATGACTCCTCTAAATTTCATGGTTGTACGGTGCTCCATAATTGCATCATTCTCCAGCACACAGCATGTGCTTTTAAGGGCCTCAATGTATGCCTGTTTGTCTCAGAGAGAGTCTATGTTTGTGCTATCTCTAAGGAAATGTTTATCAGGATTTTACCAGTGTTTGTTTTGGCTGAAGATGTCAGCATAAAAAAAACACTTCCTGGTGTCAGGCCTTTGTTAAAAGTGAGTCAGGTAGGAGAGGCTATCATTCATGCAGCATTTATGATGCTTACTCTTCCTATTCTTTTTTTGCACTGTAGAAGAAGATCCAGGGCTATGGAGCATCTCTGTCATGGAGCTTTTGTCCAGGATAGGGCTAGACTCAGTGTCTACTAAATATTAATGATGATGAGACATGAAATATTGACAGGAGTCCAGGATAAGGCCCAGATATGGGCCCTTTGTTGTTGGAATGATTGGAAACAGGAGTGTGAATGTATTTAGAGTGGACAGGGTGGGTTTACCAAAAATGTAGTCTGCTTAGCAGAGCTGCTGTGGTCCTCAGGAGAGAATAGCTCTAATATACTGTATACTTTATTTAATCAGGAAATCACATTTAGATCAATATCTCATTTACAAGTAAGACCTGAGCAAAAAATTTAAATTCAAACCAAAAAAACAATCAAATGTAAATAAGAAATTTAAATATCAAGACGGCAGTATGCAGGCGTAATTGGAAAACAATGTATACAATTATTTCATACAAATAGGTTAAGAATGAATAAAATTTAAACATGAAAAGAAAACCCATTTATAAAAAGTGCATTTTAAAATAACATTGATGCAAATACAAAGATGTATAACTGTACTATGTAAAACAGTCAGAGTTAAAATTAGTGTTGTGGAGTAGAGTAAGTAGCCAATTCTGGATGGTAATATCACCACTTTAGTAGTGGTCAAAATGAGTCAAATCAATTAGGGCTGTGATGGGAGAGAATCTTTACTGCTGTCATTTACGGTCACGCTTCTTTATCTCCTCTTCTTTGATCTATTTTACAGATGGTTCAGATAGCTCTGTCAATAAAGATTTAAATAAAAACAAAAACACAAAAGGCAGGTTATACACACAGCCAGTGCAGAGCAGAGGCTCCGCAGCACAGCAGACTAGCAAATGAGCAGAGAGAGGGCTAACTTGTTGCTCTCTCTACCAATATAAGCTGCTCTGTTTGAACAACATTAGGCTACAAAAACGTGCGCGCAGGCTGAAATTCAACTGTGGTGTTTTTCCGGATTAAGCTATGAACACAGAAAAACTCCGCTAGCTGCTAGGCTAATTTATGCAGTGTAAAGTACAATGGTAAAACACTGCAGCGCTATGCCGTCCATCTCCGCTAAGAACCGAGAAATTTCTGGCTCTGACTCCTTCCCTTCTGTGTATTATATATTCAATTGAACAGTTTTCTGGAGATATCTGTCAGGGAAATTATGATACATACCTTCACTGCCACATGGGTGGCAGTGAAGGTCAGGGGCCTCGACGGACCAGACCCGGGCAGCAGAGGCTGGCTCTGGGGACGTGGAATGTCACCTCTCTGTGGGGGAAGGAGCCGGAACTTGTGCGGGAGGTGGAGCGCTACCGGTTAGATCTGGTGGGGCTTACCTCTACGCACAGTCTTGGTTCTGGAACCATACTCCTGGATAGGGGTTGGACTCTTTTCTTCTCCGGAGTTGCCCAGGGTGTGAGGCGCCGGGCGGGTGTGGGGATACTCACAAGCCCCCGGCTGAGCGCCGCTACGTTGGAGTTTAACCCGGTGGGACGAGAGGGTCGCCTCCCTACGCCTGCGGGTTGTGGGGGGAAAACTCTGACTGTTGTTTGTGCATATGCACCAAACAAGAGTTCAGAGTATTCGGCCTTCTTGGAGACCTTGAGTGGAGTCCTGCATGGGGCTCCAGTCGGGGACTCCATAGTTCTGCTGGGGGGGACTTCAACGCGCACGTGGGTAATGATGGAGACACATGGAGGCGTGATTGGGAGGAACGGCCTCCATGATCTAAACCAGAGTGGTTGTTTGTTGTTGGACTTCTGTGCTAGTCATGGATTGTCTATTACGAACACCATGTTCGAACATAGGGATGCTCATAAGTGTACTTGGTACCAGAGCACCCTAGGCCAAAGGTCAATGATCGATTTTATAATCGTTTCATCTGATCTGAGGCCATATGTTTTGGACACTCGGGTGAAGAGAGGGGGCGGAGCTGTCAACCGATCACCATCTGGTGGTGAGTTGGGTCAGGGGGGTGGGGAAGACTCTGGACAGACCTGGTAAGCCCAAAGCGGGTAGTGCGGGTAAATTGGGAACGTCTGGAGGAGGCCCCTGTCCGACAGACTTTCAACTCACACCTCCGGCGGAGCTTTTCGTGCATCCCTGTGGAGGCTGGGGGCATTGAACCTGAGTGGACAATGTTCAAAGTTTCCATTGCTGAAGCTGCGGTGAGGAGCTGTGGTCTTAGGGTCTTAGGTGCCTCAAGGGGCGGTAACCCACGAACACCGTGGTGGACACCGGTGGTCAGGGAAGCCGTCCGACTGAAGAAGAGTCTTTCGGGATATGTTATCCCAGGCGACTCCGGAGGCAGTTGCAAGGTACCGAAGGGCCCGAAGGGCTGCAGCCTCTGCCGTGAAAGAGGCAAAGCAGCGTGTGTGGGAGAAGTTCGGAGAAGACATGGAGAAGGACTTTCGGTCGGCACCAAGGTACTTCTGGAAAACCGTTCGCCACCTCAGGAGGGGAGCGGGGAACCATCCAAGCTGTGTACAGTAAGGATGGGGACGCTGTTGACCTCAACTGAGGAGGTAATAGAGGCGGTGGAAGGAGCACTTTGAGGAACTCCTAAATCCGACTAATACGCCCTCTATGGTAGAGGCAGAGCTGGAGGATGAGGGGGGATTGGCATCAATTTCCCTGGTGGAGGTTGCTGAGGTAGTTAAACAACTCCACAGTGGCAAAGCCCCAGGAATTGATGAGATCCGTCCAGAAATGCTTAAAGCTCTGGGTGTGGAGGGGTTGTCTTGGTTGACACGCCTCTTCAACATTGCGTGGAAGTCTGGGACGGTGCCTAAGGAGTGGCAGACCGGGGTGGTGGTTCCCCCTTTTTAAAAAGGGGGACCAGAGGGTGTGTGCCAATTACAGGGTATCACACTTCTCAGCCTCCCGGTAAAGTCTACTCCAAGGTGCTGGAAAGGAGGGTTCGGTCGATAGTCGAATCTCAGGTTGAAGAGGAACAATGCGGATTCCGTCCTGGTCGTGGAACAACGGACCAGATCTTTACTCTCGCAAGGATCCTGGAGGGAGCCTGGGAGTATGCCCAACCAGTCTACATGTGTTTTGTGGATCTGGAGAGGCGTATGACCGGGTGCCCCGGGAGATACTGTGGGAGGTGCTGCGGGAGTACAGGGTGAGGGGTCCCTTCTCAGGGGCCATCCAATCTCTGTACGACCAAAGCGAGAGCTGTGTCCGGGTTCTCGGCAGTAAGTCGGACTCGTTTCAGGTGAGAGTTGGCCTCCGCCAGGGCTGCGCTTTGTCACCAATCCTGTTTGTAGTATTTATGGACAGGATATCAGGCGTAGTCGGGGTGGAGAGGGGTTGCAGTTCGGTGGGCTGGGGATCTCATCGCTGCTTTTTGCAGATGATGTGGTCCTGATGGCATCATCGGCCTGTGACCTTCAGCACTCACTGGATCGGTTCGCAGCCGAGTGTGAAGCGGCTGGGATGAGGATCAGCACCTCTAAATCGGAGGCCATGGTTCTCAGCAGGAAACCGATGGAGTGCCTTCTCCAGGTAGGGAATGAGTCCTTACCCCAAGTGAAGGAGTTCAAGTACCTTGGGGTCTTGTTCGCGAGTGAGGGGACAATGGAGCGGGAGATTGGTCGGAGAATCGGCACAGCAGGTGCGGTATTACATTCAATTTATCGCACCGTTGTGACGAAAAGAGAGCTGAGCCAGAAGGCAAAGCTCTCAATCTACCGGTCAGTTTTTGTTCCTACCCTCACCTATGGTCATGAAGGCTGGGTCATGACCGAAAGAACAAGATCCAGGGTACAAGCGGCCGAAATGGGTTTCCTCAGGAGGGTAGCTGGCGTCTCCCTTAGAGATAGGGTGAGAAGCTCAGTTATCCGTGAGGAGCTCGGAGTAGAGCCGCTGCTCCTTTGCGTCGAAAGGAGCCAGTTGAGGTGGTTCGGGCATCTGGTAAGGATGCCCCCTGGGCGCCTCCCTAGGGAGGTGTTCCAGGCACGTCCAGCTGGGAGGAGGCCTCGGGGGAGACCCAGGACTAGGTGGAGGGATTATATCTCTAACCTGGCCTGGGAACGCCTCGGGATCCCCCAGTCGGAGCTGGTTAATGTGGCCCGGGAAAGGGAAGTTTGGGGTCCCCTGCTGGAGCTGCTACCCCCGCGACCCGACCCCGGATAAGCGGATGAAGATGGACTTTCCCTCTTGTTATTTATTAAACTGTTTGCATAGAATAATATACTCTTCCTCTGTCTGTTAAATTAAACTATTTGCATAGTAAGAAACCATAACACTGCTTGAACTCACAAGATAACATGGGAGCCACTGTTTTGTCCTTTTCTAAACATGGTTTGTTCCTGAGGGCATACAGTGCACAGCATAAATGAGTACACCCATGCTAAATTTGACTAAAAAGAGGAATAAAAAAATTATCTTTTGGAAATTGAACCTTGAAGCCTTTAATTAAAAAAATGAGGAAAAATCCAACCTTTAAGGACACCAATTGTCTTTGTGAATGAATAATGTATTGTAAATAAATAAATAAATGTTCTTCCTTTTAAAATACGGGGAGCATAAGTGAGTACACCCCTATGTTAAATTCCCATAGAGCCAGGCAGTTTTTTTTTTTTTTTTTTTTTTTTTATAGGCCAGTTATTTCATGAATCCAGGATACTATGCATCCTGATAAAGTTCCCTTGGCCTTTGGAATTAAAATAGCCCCACATCATCACATACAGTACCCTTCACCATACCTAGAGATTGGCATGGGGTACTTTCCATGAAATCATCTCTCTATCATCTCTCCTAATAGGGTATGTAACATTGGTTGGGCTGAAAATGGCCCGTGTGCTATTCTATGCTCCCTAATGCAACACTGTGAATAGGCTTTAGAATGAACGAGAGGTTTTCTGCCCTATATGGTATGCTCATTTAGATGAGCTGCGCGCTGATTGGTTGCACACACAAAGACACAGAGCTGCCCCGCAGCGCACACACACGCACATGCACACACGCACAGGTACACACGCACGCGCACACACACACACACACACACACACACACACACACACACACACACTGTCAACGTTACCGATAGACTTGCAAAAGTACAGACATGCCCAGACTATGGATGTAATATAACCGGTATTCTCAGTTTGTGTTACTGAGCATTATGTTACATTTATGTTAATTATTACAGAGAAATTAATGTAATTCTTAGTATTGTTTCTTGTATTCTGGTGGCTATGCTATTTAGTTTTGGTAAATAATGTTCATAGTAAGTCAGATGCTTATTAATGTGCATCATTATTTGCAGCGGCGGCGACGGCTGCAGCGCGGCTAAAACAGCCGAGAGAAAATATCCCCATCTGGCTTCAAAACTTCATTTCTGCTCCAACACATAAACTCATCAACTAATGTTACTGTACAAGGCACCAGAGACACAGTTTCATTACAGTTTCATCCTCCAGTGTGGCACGCGCACACACACACACACACACACACCCCAATGCAAAGTTTTGACACTTTTATTACAACTAGTGTTGTTGTAACATTACCCTTGGGACATAAAAAAACTCCAAGGAATCACAACTCACCCTGTAGCTAGTCAGCGCGGGGACATTTAGCAGAGAGTGAAGCCCTAAAGGCACGTCATCTGCACCACTGCGTTAGATCCACAACCACCGCTCCATTGTTGGATATCTACTCGTTCTAAACACTTTTCTCTGGGCCAGTATTCCATTGTACAGCCTGAAACACTGCATTTATGACCGTGGTTCATTTTCAATATCCTTGAAAAACTTCCAAACCTTTTTCTTTCTAAAGTACACAGCGCCGCTTGCAGCTGCTCGTGTGTGAGATCCTGACAGAGCTCCAGCTCAGCGGGTCTGTGAAGGTGGAGAGGCCGACTGGGAAGGCAGCAAACCCGGCAGGCAGCCTCCGGCTGTCATGGCAGATTGTGGAGCTTCTCAAGTTCGACACAGTCATACCAAATTTGCAATTAGCCATCAATTTTTGTAAAACGGCCCATATTTGAGCTTTACATAGTTGATTTCTCGCGTAAAAAAAAGTCTCAAATGAATTTAGTAATGAAATAGCAGACAAACAAGGTATAACATTTCTGAGATCTGTGCGACCTAGATTTGGAAGACAAGCTGATCTCAGGTCTGTGGTGTATGTAAATTGTGGGGCGTGACAAAGGTAGAGACTAGAGCCAAATAAGGTACAGCCACAGAGTTGATGTTAACTATGAGCTTTGTTGAGATTCGCCTGTTTTCAGCAGCAGTTTCAAATTGTGAGATTTGCATAGGAAAGGGATGTCAATGGGACTTTGAGGTTCTATGTATGCCTATTTTACCCACCGAACTGTCGTAATTCAACTATGACAAGGTAAACTCGGTTTTGCATTCTATCACCCCTTTAAGTTGATTATCATCATCATCCCTCCCTATACTGTTTGTACATTCAACCTACAAAGCCATTCTTTCTCTTTTGCTTATTATAATAATTTCACTAGAATGAATTTGAAATACCGTTTGGCTGCCATACAGCACACCAGACGAATCAGGGTCATATGTAGGCAGAAATAAACACTGCTGTGGCACCTCACTTGTAAATCATAGTTCATAGGTGTTCAAGGCCAGATGGCTGTGTCTGTGTCAGCAGTTCGAGTCGAGGAGAGACAGAGACAGGCCAATATCATTTTAAATAATAATAATAATAATAATAAAATATTAAGCATTTGGCCAGTTGGCAACGGTCCCGAGATGGGCCGACCGACCCATCCAGAGGTTACTCAAATTGGGACCTTCAGTCAAAATCAAGCACGTCACCTTCAAACTGGATCTCCGTTTGCAGGGTTCAGGCTGTACCAGAATTTTGTGATTTCCTTGCCATAAATATAGACGTTTTTACCATAAATTGGTGCCTAAAAATGTATCAGAATGGAGGAATTTAAAAGTATTTTACCCTCAAAACTTTGTGTTCCCCCAAAGGCCAATTCTCAGCAAGGAAAAACCCTGAAGTATAATCACAGCCATAAAAACATTTAAATTGCAGAATTCAAGAGTTAAAACGGATGAAAAGATGGAGAACCAGACAGACGTTATGTACAGCGTCAACAGAGAGAAACATGGACAATCGAACAGACAGTGACAACAAAGAACATACTGTAGAGAATAACAGCAACAGCATACAAACGGCATAAACGGGCAGTGTGTGTAAATTTGTTATAAACGTGTGCTCTTTAAAAGTAGTAAGCATTGTTTGCCAGTTACATTAAATGTTTAAAAATCTGTTACATAAGTTACTGCTTATATTATTTCACCATATGTACACAAATGTAATTAGTGAATGCACGTGTCCGTGGGTGGGGCTGCATGGGCGTGGTGATGTGGGCTGGTGTGGCTACAGTACCAGGGCTGAATTTTTGTATCCGTCCGCCCCTGATGTGCAGCGAGCACGCACTAGGTGCATGATGTCTGACTATTTATTAATTCATATAATTTTTGCATTCTGACTTGCTGTTCTGTTCAACTGTGCCACTGTTATAGCGGTGGCTGCCCTTTAGAGTGCAGAGCATGAATGATGAATCAACTGCTGGATTCGTCTTTCGACAAGTACACTGTATTGTCCTGAACGCTTACTATGGTTTATGCCTATGTCTGTGTCCATTTAAATGCTGTGCTATAAACAATTGGCCCCCATAAAATTAACTTGTAGCCTAGTTGAGCACACTTCAGTCTCCAGCCAGTGGATTGATTATGCTAAGTAAACAGCTAGCAGTTATTAATTCTCAAATATGTCACAGCCCTACAATTAAAACAACATCCACAGTCTATTAAAGATAGCACAGAGCAAGGCTGGAACCCTGCTAGTACCAGTCAGCAGATGTCAAGAGACTGAAACACTGCTATTATTAAAGTAAACACTCTTTGCCTTTGAAAGAGCAGTTAATATGTTGACTGTATTCAATGTTGTGTTGGCCATACTATAGAATGATTTATTGCTTGTGTATAGTAAATAATACAGAAGAAAGGGAACTTTTAAAACATGCACATATTTAATCGCGATATTGGTATAAAAGAAATCGCAATTAGATTATTTTCCCATATCGTTCAGCCCTATTAATAATAGTACATGTAAACAATTTTGAAGTTTAATTTGGGAAAATCAATAAAAGAAGTGGTAGAAAGGTGATACTCCAAAAAAAAGGGTAACATTATTTTTGTGGATTCATATTAGAAAGTTTGGGCTGTGTGAAAAAGAATTAAGATTAAGTTGATGGATTTTGTGGAGATTGTCAAAAACCATTTTAAAGTGTCCGAGGACATGCCTTCGATGTCAAGTCTGTCAGACCCAAGGTGAGTCTGTCAGAGAACTTCTCTACTTATCTTTTATCCCTCTTTATCTTTTACAGCAGTTGTTTCCTATCTTCCCTCTGACTGTCTTCAAAGCCCAGTGGCTCCATGATCCCTGGAGGCTGCTTGTAGATGAGTAGTGTCTGCATTACATAACAAAGGCCATTTGAGTATTTTTGAAGAGAAACAAGATCCAGGTAGCGATCAGTGGCATGATTAGTCATCCATCATCCATCCAAAACACATCCACAACTTTTTATCTCACAAGATTAGTGAGTGATTATATCATCAGATATTATCACATAAAGGAGAGTGGTCCTGCTTGTTAAATAAACTCTGGGCACTTAATAATCAGATACCAAAATTCCCTCCCTACAGCTACCAAAGAATTGCCAGAAAACCATGTATTTGTGCTGATTCTCTTAGGTACTAGGCCACCATGAATAACATATTATTTGGCTGCTGTGTAATAAAGGGAGTTCACTTGCTAAAATCATTCACCCCGTGATTTTGTCACCCATCCCTTCAAAGCCACAGTCTTTATTTTTAAACCCGGAGTACATATCACTGCACAGAGGCAGTCCAAATGTAAGACAATGTCAGATCCATGAAGCACATAATGGAGAAAAATGCTACAAGCTATAGACTGCACTATTACAAAGCCCAAAAGTAAATTTTATGGATTTCTTCACAAAGAAACATGCTTTAATTTAGATTGGCTGTCATTACATTCAACCTTTGCTTCACTAGCCAAAACTTAGTCACAACAGTAAGACCTTTTCACCTTGATTACCAGTAGGGGTGCACGATATATCGACTCAATATCGTTATCGCGATATCACGTTGCGCGATATGCTACCGAAAGTCTCGCGATAATTACGCAATATTTGTTTTGCGTTGCATCCCGCCCGACATGTACCCAAAGAGTATAGAAGCAACCAGAGGCGAAACTCAATAGAACGTTGTGTTACATTCAGTCCAAGATGGCGGAGCTGCAGTTCCATTGCGTTTCCCCTCTTGTTACGTCTGTACTCTTTGATGCACCTCTCGAAAAAATACCGACTCATTTCCTGGTTCTCCTTCTCCATAAACAACATGAAATCAAGGAGAGGGTTAACTTTTCCTGCTCCAGATTCCCCACCCTGGTCAGAAAGAACAGGGGAGACACTTTGTTTCTCTCACTAAGACTCTAGAGTCGCTACTCACTCTGAAGAAAATCGCCGTCACTCTCTCACTTCTTCCTCGCTCTACCACACACACACACACGCCGGCTCGACGCACACACCAGAGCACGTATAAACATCAGCTGCGTGGAACCTCCGCAGAACCATAAAACGAAGCGAAAGAAAAGAAAGGACTTAAAGAGAGAGCGAAGAGTGGAGCAAAAAGAACACAAAAGTAAGAAAATGAGTGTTGCTTTGGGAGACGACGAAATAACAGAGATTGAAAGGAAACTTTAGAGGCCAAAAGTAACCCTACAGTCACATTAGCTACAAAAGAGAGCGACATGCACTCGCTTGTGGGTGCTCCTGGGCGTGCCTAGCCTACCTCTGGTTACTTGGCAACAGTAAACAGAAATTCTCCGGTGCTACCTTAAACCACGTCTTAAAAGTTACTTCAGAGGTATTGTTAAGTCACAAGAACGATGTTTTTGGATTTAAAAGTATTTATTTCTCGATAAAAGTAACACAATATATGAGATTAAATGCTAAACATATCGGATATATACATAAATACGATGTCCTGAAGCGTTTTCCGCCATCTTGAATTATTTTCTTTGACTCGCTTGAGCCACTGACATACGTCACGCTGCCCTCACGCTGCCTTCACTCTGATTGGTAGTCGCTCGTGGCCAAACGGCCACTCCCATTGAAAATGAATGGTAGCTGACTCTTGTAGCTAATGTGACTGTAGGGTAATGCCTCCTCCTCAGTAGCTTGGAAATACTTTGGCTTTAAGCCAACAGATGTGCATTGCATTGTTTTTTATACTGTAGTGTATATACAACCAGTACAACATGTCCTGTTCTATAGACATGCTCTTTATTTATTTTATACTGTCCAACCAGTAAAACATGTCCTGTTCTGTAGACACATGTTGGACCAGTCCAATATGACTCTCAGTTGAAATACACCTTGTGTTGTAAGAAAACTTGTTTTATTTGTTATAAATCTATTTTGATGCATTTTCCCATAACTTTGGTACTTTTACATATGTTTAAAAATATCAATTAATATCAATATCGCAATATTCATTATCGATATCGCAAATCACATTTTTTCAATATCGTACACCCCTAATTACCAGTTTCAGTGGCGTAACACCAAAATGACAAATTGATTGTTTTATTGATATTTACCAATCCAATTAAAGGCAAATAAGTCAAACAATGCTGTCTAATGTATACTCATTGATTATTGCCCGCATATTGCTTTAGTAAGTGAAAGAAAGGTGATTGCTCTTAATGTACATCCTTCACATTATGTACTGTATATCACTGTGTTAGTGTGGGGTAAGGCCAATCCTAGATTTAGCCAATCTACCTAGGTTAAATAACGCTTAAAAACTTTATTTTCGTCTGACAATTTATAAGTGAGCTAGAGAAGATGTGGACCTTGGACATCTACCTACAGCTAACATTTTGCCAAAGGACTGATACAATACTAAAAGACCCTACCAAGGTGTTGATTGTTCTGATCGATACTGCATTGGGTAAATGAGTGTGTATCCTGATTAATGCAAGATTGTAGTATCTTCAGCTAGAGCAATAGACGATGACCAGGAAAAATTTGTTTGTGTGGGCTTTTGTTTGACTAATACTTTGGTGCTTATGTCAGACTGACTTTTAATTTGTTTAAGAGACTTCTTAAAGTCCTGCATATAATTTTTTATCTTCTTAGTTATTTCCCCATGCGTTATGGTCCTTATAGGAGTTGCTACTGCAGTGACAATAATGATGTGCTTCCCACGCCTGTAAACACCATTGTTTGATTTGACAATCTGCCAATTCAGAGGCTGCTACTGGAGACTGAATCGGGCTTTCTGCAGTGGTGGGTGTGTGCAATTTCCTCTGTGCCACCCAGTGACTCCCATATCTTGCTCAAAATTGAACTCCTGGGGCTCCTGTTCGTGTTGAGTCCAACTTGGTAAACTTTGACAAGTAGATTTGCTACATTGACCAATAGCAAACCCGTTTAGACAGCGCCGACCTTTGAGGGAATGGGGAGCTGGAGAGTGACACTGCTCTGCTGCAGTATAAACAACACTAAACTATTATGAGTTGATGGTTAAAAAATAAACATCTATTGAATTAACTATGTTACTACTCCTTAAATATGGGCCATAATTGACACCTGTTTCTTCACAGAATCAATCACCTCACAAATTGAACACAATACTGCTATTATTTTGAACATGCCCCTTTAATTACAGATTCAATTACACAGAATGAGCAGCATGCATGTCATGACTGTTGGGTCTGTTGGTTTTCTATGACTCTACAACACTTACTAGTAGGGCTGAACGATTAATTGCATTTGCGATAATATCGCGCGATATGTTAAGACGCGATTTCCTAATCTCAAAGGTCACGTGACCTTCAGTCTGCACCCGCAGAGAAAGCATCAACTTAACTTACGCTAACACTACGCCGTACCTTGAGCAGATTTCTGTCATTCAAACAACTCTCTTAGTTTAAAACTTTTACAGCCATTTTAATAAAATGGTTTTATTCGGGCTCGAGTCCATACATGCAGTTAATGCAACAGGCACGCAGAACTGAAGGCTCGGTTAGCAATGTTGACGCTGTCATGTACGCGACACGCAACTTCATGAGGGGAGGGAGGGGCTGGAGGCAGCTCCTCTGTGTGCGCTGTAAAAAATTACGCCGTTGTGTATATACTATATTTGTACTTATTTAACTGTCTAGTAAAGTTCAAAGACAGTGTTTAAAAAATGCAATCCATATGTTTATTACAGTGAATGATAATTAAATGTAAATACTACCAAGTATGGTAAAGCCACATATTTGTTTTTATATTTCTGCAATCTGCACTTTAGTTTGTGTGATTTGTTTTTGACTTTCATATGAATGTTTACACCAGGCGGTCAGTGCTCAATATACTACTGTGACTGACGTAGTTAAATAAAAGATGTCAGTCATATAAATTCATGCATCACCTAATGTCATCATCACATACAGGCCTGGCCTCCAGGAAAGAACAGTTTGTTTAATCTATCTAATCTTGTATTGTTCATACAATACAATGATTTATTGCTTGTCTTTGTTGAATAATAGAGAAGACAAAGAGCTTAAAAAAATAATCGCATATTGAATCGAAATAGCAATATTTTTGCACAACTGTACATATATATTACACACAACAAACTGCTCTCTCTTTCTTTCTTTCTTTCTTTCTCTCTCTCTCTCTCTTTCTTTCTTTCTTTCTTTCTTTCTTTCTTTCTTTCTTTCTTTCTCTCTCTCTCTTTCTCACACTCACTCACTCACTCACTCACACTCACTCACACACTCACACGTAAGTATGTGAATAAAGCTAGGCACACATACACACCCAACACACTCTGCACTCGCACATACACACATTCAC
Source organism: Sander vitreus (assembly GCF_031162955.1). Taxonomy (NCBI): domain Eukaryota; kingdom Metazoa; phylum Chordata; class Actinopteri; order Perciformes; family Percidae; genus Sander; species Sander vitreus. Next base: position 23,556,049 of record NC_135859.1, read on the forward strand.
TCATCAATATTAATAACTTCACTCTCTCTCTCACACACGCACACATTCACTCACAAAAACACTGACAAATATTAACATATACTATCCATTCCATGTGATAGATACACTCAGTCAATCTCTCCAAATTACGCAAAGGTGGGACTCAGCTACTCTTAAACTCTTTAAGAGAAGGAAAGGTTAAAGGATGTGTTTCTGTCCCATAAAAGTGAGGCATGTTTGAGGAATATTATTTGACTAGAAACCATTATACTTGAATTGTTTGAATGAATTTCATGATTTGATGTCATGTTTGAGGCATATTGAACAAATATGTATGTTGATGTATTGTTGGCCTAATGTCAGTTTTAGGCTGTGCTTTTATCTGTATAAATTTAAACTGTTCAGATGTGTGTGGCTTGGATGCAATGCCTTTTGAATATTGAATAGGAAAAAATGCAAATAAAACTTGAGCAGTTCATAACCACTGTAGCTTGTAACTTTAGCTTGTTTAAAAATGGAAACTTTTGTATGACTTGACTTGCTTGACCAAAGCTATGATTTGACTTGACTTGCTTGATTGTCACAAAAAATGACTTGGACTTGCTTGAGACTTGAAGGTTAAGACTTGAGACTTACTTGTGACTTGCCCATGTGTGACTTACTCCCATCTCTGGCTTTCACCTAGTTGGTAGCGAGGTAAACATCATCCACACGGGGGATTTAAGGCAGAAAAATGCTCTCAAAGCTACAAACCGCAATTCCAATGAAGTACGACAAAGTAATACTTTTTTTAGGGCTGTCATTCCATTAAAAAATGTAATCTAATTAATTACATACTCTGTGATTAATCAAAATTAATCGCATACATAATTAACGATACCTGAACCAATACTTTTTAAGAAAGTAAAAAAAGAAAAGAAAAAAAAGGGTACTAAACAACATTTGGTGACATTAAAGAACGGCTTGTTTATTGCTAAGGCCATATGGTCAAAATTAAATGATTTAATAATAATGTATAACAATAACTTATTTCACTAGTAAATTGCTGTTGAACGACAAAAACAACCACCAGATGGGAAAAGGACATTTACGATAACTTAAAATGCACCACAAGGCTGTAGTTTACCAGTTTCATTGAACGCACCGTCTGTGTTGTTTTTCCGACGGCAGCTACAGATTGTTACATCCCGGTGTTGAATCCTCTACAGTGAAACACAGTCACACTTTACACCGTTTAGCGTTAGCTGTCAGCATTGTAACCGTGTTTAATCCAGTTACTAGCTAGCGGTAGGCTAACGTTAGCTGCTGAGTATATTGTTAACTAGCGTCACGTGCAGCGGTGTTTGTGTTACCTGTATTGTCTGTTTCAGAGCATCAGAGAGAAGCGCAGACATATCAGTGGCACCAGGGGCCTGTTGCACAAAAGTAGAATGAAGAAATCCAGGATAACTGAAAAAGCGCAGCTTTACTTAGTGTGGCGGAGCTTTACCCATTTCGAATGTTTCCCTAGGATAGAAAAGGGCCCGGGGATTTTCCACTACCCATTAAGGCCAACGCCTCTAATATTTCCTTCTCCTGGATGGGTTTGCCCAGAGATTTCTGTTGCTCCTCAGTCAGCTTGGGTAAATTCATTTTTGAGAAAAATGTTTTGAGCCCTTCTATGGTGCTGTTGTCGTCAGATTTATATAATGTCTTGTAGAATGATACAAAGACTGAACTGATGTTTTTCCTGTCAAAACATCTTTTCCCTCCTGGATCCCTAATCTCTGCTATCGTGTTACAATTTTGTTTCTGATTGAGTAGGCGTGCCAGATATTTACTAGGTTTGTTCCCATATTCGTACAGTCGTTGCCTTTGATAAAATAACAATCTTGAAGCCTTCTCGTTCAAAGTTGAGTTTAGTGCTGCTTTAATAGTTTGTGTTTTAATAAGGTTTGTCCTAGTCGGATTAGCTTTATGAGCCGTTTCTGCCTTTTTCAAGTCTGCTTCCAATTCATTTTGCTTCAGAAGTAGTGATTTCTTTCGGTATGACATATATGAAATGGTGAATCCTCTATTATAAGCCTTTGCAGGTTCCCAAAGAAATTCAGGATTTGTTTCACTGTTGTCATTCACGTCAAAAAATTGGTTTATCTCCGTTTCCATCTTCTTTCTAAATTCCTTGTCATTAAGTAGATATGATGGAAATCGCCACCTTAGTCTGCCTGATGTGGCTTTGCTCAAGACCAATTCCAAATAGACTGGGGCGTGATCACTGATATGAATAGAACCTATACTGCACGCTGTCACCTGTCCTACAATCTGTGGCCTTATGAAAAAATAGTCAATTTGCGATTGCCCAATTGTGTGGGTTAGAATATAACGTGAAATCATTAACTGAAGAGTTCAGAGTTCGCCATATATTATTCAAATCAGTATCATCTAACATTTTGCCTAGTGAAGCACCAGCGGTTGTTCGCCTGCATGCACCTGTTGTAGACCCGTCTAATTTATTGTCTAAACAGCAATTAAAGTCGCCACCCAACAATGTAAGAGGGCATTTGTAGTCCTCCAATACTGTTGCAATCCTAGTCCAAAATGAGGGGGGCGGTGGATTAGGTGCAGACATGTTCATCATAGTAATAGGAGTACCATTAATTGTACCATGCACAATAACGTATCTGCCCTCAGGATCGGCAGAGCACGTATTGAGTGCAAATGGGATGGCCCTGTGGACTAAAATGGCAACTCCTCTGCTGTTTGAGGTATATGACGAGTAGTAAGACTGGCCTACCCAATCTCGTTTAAGTTTCACATGCTCTTTATTTACTAGATGGGTTTCTTGTAAAAAGGCTATTTGTACTTTGTCTTTTTTGAGAAAGCTTAATATTTTCTTTCGCTTTATTGGATGATGGATCCCTTTCACGTTAAAAGTGCAAAATGTAATACTATTTATACTTGACATTTACCACTTTTTCCTGATGTCACAGAGATATCTAGCTAGAGTTCTAGTGGTGCTCTGGGCATCCGCATCATATGACCCTAGCCTACCCAGCTTGTATGGAAATTCCCTTCTAGTGGTGGTGGAAAAAAAGCCAACATTTAACTACACTTAGCAACAAAAAACAATTTAGAAATACACATACGTTCTGTAACATTAACCTATGTAAAGGGTACATGTGAAGTCTCTTGGCCTCCAAAATTCCCTATTTTCCCTCCTACTTAACCTTGAAACAAACACTAGTAGGATGAGCCGGAGCTCCCGGGACTTATTCATTTTATGAAAACATCCTTCAGCGACCTTATTGTTACCTTTTGTAGGCTTTACAATGCAGCTACAAACAGAGGTGACATGTGTCACCTGACCCAGGATAGATACATTCTCAAGAGGAGAGAAATGTCCCTTCACCTTCTTTCATATGACATTTTAGCTGCCTGGCCATCATGAGAGAGACTTGGTGATTTAACTTAAGATTACTTTGCAACTGTCCCTCATATCTTGTTTTTCTGCAGCTCCTCGACATACCTCTGTGCTTCACCTGATGTTTTGAAGAGCTGGACCTTGTTATCATGTGTGATTCGCAGCACTGCGGGGAAAAGCATCCTGTAGGGAATCCCCAGCGCTTGGAGTGATTTTCTTTACCTCCGCAAACTCACGCCGCCTTTTCTCCACCGCGGGTGAAAAATCCTCAAAAAGGTGGATTCGGTTCCCAGGTGCCCGAATTTCACCCATGCATCGTGCCTTTTGCATGACCAGCTGCTTATCTGCATAGTTGTGGAGACGGATATATATCACCCTCGGCCTCGTCGACTCCGTCGGCAGCTGTGCTGGCGTGCGATGACACCTGTCCATTTTGATCCAGTCGTTTTTCATTTGTGAGGTTTAGGATTTTTGGGAGCCATGTCTCAAAGAAGCCTTTAGCATTGTCACCCTCTATACGTTCTGGCAGGTTGACGATTTTAATGTTGTTACGTCTGGACCTATTCTCCTGGTCCTCTAGCCTGTTAATGGTCTCACTCAGCCGAGCCTCGTGCACTCAAGTTTGGCTAGCAGCTGCGACACTGTGTCTTCTGTATCGGAGAGTCTCTGTTCTGCGTCTTCCACTCTCCTTTTGACAACTTTCACCTTTTCGCACACAGAGCTCACTGATTTAGTTATCTGGTCGAGTTTTGTATCCAGACTGGAGCTGAGTTTGGCGAACACGGCTTCACTTATCTTAGCCACCAGGCCGTCTATCTTCTCGTCCTGTTTTAGCCCAGAGGTCACGTAGTGACATTACTTCTCCGGTCGTGCAATTTTAGCTATCTCTCAAATGTTCAGAATCATGTATATTCCGGGAGCTCGACTCTGGCGCTCCTACTCACTCCTCATCACCTGGCCCTCTCCAATCTGCGTTTTTTTAACGCGTTATTTTTTCTCAGATTAATTTATCGAAATGAACGCGTTGTTTTGACAGCCCTAGTTTTTTTTATTGCAAATATTCACTTATTTTGAAATGCATGCCTGCAACACGTTCCAAATATGCTGGGACAGGGCCATGTTTACACCTGTATGTACCTTTCAGCATTAATGGTGCCTTCACAGATGTGCAACACACCCACATACCATCACAGAAGCTGGCTTTTGAACATTTTTCTGAAAACAATCTGGATGGCCCTTTTCCTCTTTAGCCCGGAGGACATGATGTCCATGATTTCCAAAAACAATTTGAAATGTGGACTCGTCAGACCACAGCACACTTTTGCACTTTGTGTCAGTCCATCTCAGATGAGCTCGGGCCCAGAGAAGCCGGCGGCGTTTCTGGGTTTTGTTGATATATGGCTTTCGCTTTGCATGGTAGAGTTTTAACTTGCACTTGTAGATGTAGCAACTAACAGTGTTAACTGACGATGGTTTTCCGAAGTGTTCCTGAGCCCACGTGATAATATCCTTTACATAATGATGATGGTTTTTATTGCAGTGCCGCCTAAGGGATCGAAGGTCACGGGCATTCAATGTTGGTTTTTGGCTTTGCAGCTTACATGCAGAGATTTCTCCAGATTCTCTGAATCTTTCAGTGATATTATAGACTGTAGATGATGAAATCCCTAAATTCTTTGCAATTGTACGTTGAGAAACGCTTTTCTTAAACTGTTGGACTATTTGCTCACGCAGTTGTTCACGAAGTGAACACACAGAGAAACATGAACAACTACATCAACTTGTTTACTCAAATTCTTTATTGTACCATTTGATCTCTTAGTGTGCATTATTACTTGCGACCTGTGGTCTTGAATGTATATGTGCTCGTATCGAGGTCAATGGCGTGTGGCCTTTTGGGGAAACTGGAGCTCTGCTGAAATAAACATATTCATAATTAATAAATCTTAGGCAGACAGCAGTACAGACCTTTTTCAATGGATCACATGCTGCTGTTGATGTTATACTCCCCGTCACCTTTTTCACTCTGAGGAGAATACCATCTCCTCCTAGAACTACAAGTGCTCAAATTAGGAACACTATTATAAGCTGTGGTTTGTGATATTGTGCTTTTTTGGGCAGTCACCATAGTAACCATTGTCACTGCTGTCATTTTATTCCAGTTTTCTTTCAGTGTAGTTTAATGGGTAATGGACCTCACAAAGGTTTACCATGCAGAGATCTGAGGTGCAGTTAACCATAGTCCTCATAAATCCACCTGAGTTAAAAATTCCACAAAAAAAAGAAAGCGGAAGGAAACGGAAATCGGCGAAAATACATGCATCCTGCGGCACCGGAGCAATACTATACTATATCAAGGATATAGACTAACAATAGTGTGACTCACCTTCTCGAACCCCTTAACCTTTTCACAACTATTAAAAATAGGAATTGTAGATAAAAAGGAAGCATGTTTATGCAACTGCATGGCCTCTTTCTAGTATCAAATTTAGCCAGAAACTGACTCTCAGCTAGGGCTGAACGATAAGGGAAAATAATCTAATTGCGATTTTTTTCTTTCCTTTTTTTTTTTTTTTTTAAGAGGAACATTGTGATCGCGATTTAGTATGCCATTTTGTTTAAGTTCCTTATCTTTCTCTATCTTTTTCCATATCTGTATTATCATGAATGGTATTTAAAAATAAATGAGTCTTACTGATCTCCAGTCAGTTACAGTATTGTAACAAATCACTAAAGTGCACATTGACTATGGCTCTACCACTCTAAAATATTTAGATAATGCAAAGCCTTGTTACCCTTACCCATTCTACCACTTTAACTATTTAAAGGAACTTTAGAATATTAGTTACTTCAAAATTCACATGAACTACTCTTCACATCGGCATAAATTGGATCCACTGCACAGCACTTATTTATAAAACTGAATCCGTCAGCACATTTTGTTCACTACCAAGCCTGGTAACTGGTACCGACAACATTATCTTCACTTCACCAGTCTGTCATTGGCAGTGCGATGCTTCTTTGGTCTGTGGCTTCTCATCAAAGCCGTCAGCATTAAATTGCCACGATTCATTCAAGCTTTTATTTCCCAGATTGATTGATTGATTGATTGATCGATCCAATCTTTTAATTGTGACTGCTTTCCAGCGTTGCAAACAAATAATGGTGGATGGAAACCGAGGTAGAGAGACTAAAGGTGAGGGAGTGGGCGACAGATGGGAAGCATAGACTCTGGTCTTACCTAAATGAGCTGTTGCTAGAATTATTGGTCAAATCAATCTAGCGGCGCTAGGGCTGTCTACCTGCAGGGCAGGAGTAGGAGTTTTATGATATCGTTCTCCTAGAATGGGACACACACACACACACACACACACACACACACACACAGGATGAAACTGTATTTTACCTCTTAAGGACTCTGGTCCAAGGGTGCCAGATTCACTTGAGAAGTGGGAGGGCCTAATTACATTGATCTGTTAAAAAATGCACTATGGAGCTATGAGCTGCTCTCCCAGCGCATCACTACAGCACACTCTGCTCCGCTGGTTGCAAAATGTGGATAAATATATTATTCAGTGCCTTTATTTTTAGCATCAACCTTGTGTTTATGAACATATAGTGGGAAAAAATAGACTTGAAGCGTAAACAAACGCTTTAGGTCGCGTTACGCCCATGAGACAGCTGAGATGGAGCCGTGCACACACACACACACACACACATATATATATATATATATATATATATATATATATATGTATTGTGATTGTACACGGAATTAAAGGTTAGTCATGGTTATTGAATATATACCATACAATGGGGAACCAAAAACACAAACTATTAACATGGTGATTCAAACAGTGCTGTAATAAATACAACCTTTTGTCAAAATTGACACTGGGTAAAATAGGTGTTGTCGGTTGATTCAGCTTTAAGGTAATTCTTAAGCTTGTAACTGTATATTACGTTGTATGGGCAAGGTTTGTAAATAAAAATGTACATGAAGCCTGTAAATGAAATAGAAAAAAACAGCCTTCAGTAGAATGCAGTCTTATACAAAACTACTACAGCTTCAAAAATTACCATAGGACTGAGTCAGCACACAAACAAGTAGTAGTCTCAATAAAAACTGAATATTTTAGGGTGGCATGAGATGGAGGGCTACTGTGTAGCATAACATTGTTTATGTGATTCCAGTCTTGTGTTTATTGTGCCCCATTGCACACTCTGGAATCCCTGGAACACTTTAACTGAAATGCTCAAGTTTTTGTTGATAGTTTTTTAATATTGGTTATAGTAGTATAAAGTAGTATAATAGTTTATAGATATATAGTTAATAGATAAGCATGTGAACATAATGGATTGTTATAATATATAGTTTCCTAGCTTACTCTAACTTGTGTACAATTTTGGTCATTGTATGGCGTAAAGTAGACATACACATATACTTTAACATGTGTACTGAATGACAAACTGGACATCTTTCTGATAACATAAGGTCTTCCTTTAAAAAATTCCCAACGACCTACTGTATACAGTTATTTGTTCCAAGGCCTTAGTTGTTACTGCCAATAGTTAAGGGATTCATTTGTCATTGAGACAAATTGATGGGGCTAATCCTGACCATGACCCAGACTTTATTGATTGAGACCGATGAGTTAAATGTGCTGAGACAAGAGGATTGGATCCCATTTCATTAACACTTGTTGTATCCAACAGTTTTCCTGCCTGTCAGCTCTTTGCAGGCAGCAGGGGGATCCTGGGAATCTTGCTGATGCTGGAGAGCCACAAAGATTCAGGCTTATTTGATTGGTAACCTCCAGAAAGAAACCTCATTAGTTAAAAGGTTATGGCCCGCTTATCACATAAATTGCCTTGTTAAATAGATTTAACTTTCTCTGCAGTGTGTATGCGTGCATTATTTGTATTTGTGTGAGGGAGGGAAAGAGTCAGAAAGCGAGCCATCCGAGATAACTTGCTCTCCATTACTTATATCAATAGCGCAGATAATGCAAGTGTGGTTCTTTATTACCTCCATCTGTTTTATTGGTGGTGTTAATACTACGGTTTTGTTCCTCAGGCACTCTAATGCAGAAGAGATGAGTGGATCAATCACAGCTAGACTGGCTCATGAAGGAGAAATAACCTGCATGAGGCAGGGAGAGACGGGCAGAGTGAGCGGCAGAAACATAAAAAGCAACGAAGAAAAAAAGATGATATGAAAGCATGAACAAAATAATTGAACAAAGAAATGGGCAGAGATAAGTTATTAGTCAAAAGAGAGGAAACAAGTGAAAAGGAAGAAAGAAAATGGGTTGCCTCAGATTGTGTGTGCTCTCTGGGCATAAAAGTGATTTAACTTTTCTAAAAAAACAAACCCCAGGTGGAGGAAAGAGAACTTTTTTTCTTGAATGTGAAATGGTGAGCTTTTGCTAGAAGTTAGGAGTACCAAGATGAGAATAATGGAAAGACTGTGACAGCAAATAAATTATTTCTTAATTATTATTTTAGAGCTACAGACAAAAGTACTACTAGGAGCAGAGATTCTGTAATACTAAAACAAACTATTGTATGTGACTTGCTGTACCTTATTTATTTCACTGATGGAAACCTAGGCAGAGGACAAGATGTGTTGAATTCTGATGGTTTTGACTGCAACCCTTCATCACTGTACTTTTAGCTATGCACTGCATTAACACGTCTTTGGTTTAGCTCCCAGGTCTATCTATGGGACATAAATCTAGGATGAGTAATACCACAAGTAGTAGGGGAACAAAACAAGACACCTTACAGGTTAAACATAACTTTGTGTTATATGTAGAATAAGACAGATGCCGTTTAGATGCAAACATAGTCACACTAATGTGTACATCATCAGTCCCAATTCACTAAAACACATGGCTAAACACTATTTTTGTACATTGTGTTTTAGAATTTTAGTAGGAGGCATTGTTTTGGTGTGAGATAATTCTTTCATTATAACTACATTATTTCAGTGGAACTACCCTCGGTATTTCACACAATATTTCTTAGTTTCCTCGCATGAATTGGTAAAGCCCAATTTGGTAAGTGTGTATAAATAGTCTCAGCATTATAGGTGAATTATTGCAGCGTTGGTGGTTTTAAAGTTATATACTGATGGCATTTTAAGGTAAAAAGTATGCATGCTCCAATAGACAGCAATCTGTACCAACTGATCAAATAAAAATACCAAACAAAAATACAAAATACCTCCGGATACACTTACATTTGGCAAAGTAGTGGCTTTTGCAGGAACTTTTGTGTGTTTATCGTTCTGAAAAATTATTCAAAACAGGAATCAACCAATCGAATATTGGATCGGTTGATCCTAATGACATGAAAATGGTGATATAATAGGTATCGACAAAAAAAGCCTGATTGGAGCCTCCTATTTTAGAAAAATGCCAGATACCGTAACACCCACCTTGCCTAGTTGTTACAGTATATGAAGAGAAACTCGAGATGATAGAAAAGGGGAGAGGAGACCATTGTTATTACCGGAAAGTAATTTAGTTGATGTGGCAGATCAGGGAATGAAGGGTGGCAAAGAGGAAAAAGTTTGTAATGAAAGGAAAGAGAGCAGATTTTTGAAAAAGAGAAGACAGGTAGTGATGTGACGAGCCGATGTGGAGGGTTGTGAGTGATGTTTTTTAAATCACAAAAGTAGATGAGAAAAATAATTCTGCAGTTTGATGTGGTTAAAAAATCAAGAGAGAGGCAAGAAGTGGTGCAGAGACTGGGGAGCCAAAGGCAGAGGTTTGAAGTAGCAGGAGAAAGAGGCATGGCAGTAAGACAGAAAAAGCCAAGGCTGTGTTTTGTAGTGTGATTAAAGGAGCTCTTACCCTGGGCCACCATTGTGGATGTTTCTGTTCTCCACTTGAGCTCGTTGTTGTTTATTAGCACAGCTGTTTGAGAGACGGACGGGAGCAGGGGAGAAACTAGACTAAGTGTGCAAGTTAGAGACAAAGGAGTAAAGGCTTCGGGGTGTTGAGAAAATATGCACACACCTGTGGAGTTGCTTGTTTCTGTGTTCTGCAATTGTCGTCATTCTCAGATCCACTGTATGTGCATGTGTACTGTATGTGTCCCTGTTTAGCTACGTTATGTGTCTGCTTAGCTGCATTTAGAGCCATTTATGCCTTACTGCAGCCACATTAGCCTTGCAGATATTTTTGATTACGTGTGAAGGACCAGGCGATCAGTTTTGTGTTCCTGCCCCCTCTTTAATTACAGCTGACCAAGTTACCGGATACGTTTTATTTACATCTGCATTATGCAATAGCTTAAGCACCAGTTGCACAAGCAGGCTTACATAAGTATTACTGTATTCTTTACCGTCCAATTTTCCACAATGTACAGCACTATCTTAATTACTACAACTAATTAACAGAAAAGCATGTATTAAAATGTGTTTACTGTCGATGCAATAAGGGTCTGTGGTGCTGGGCTAAAACTGTTCATCACTGTGGTTAAAAAAAAAAAAAAAAAAAGGATTACTACTATAATAATAGGGCTGTGCAATTAATTGAATTTCGATTTTGGCTCCCAACGATCACCAAAATAGTATAATCGAGAAAAAAATGATTATTTTGCCATGTTCTGTTTTGCAAGAGCACTCTTATTTTGTCTTGTGTTCTGAATGACACGCGCATGCGCACATCCGCACGCGCATCCGCACATTGTGATATGTATCTGGAATTGTTCATTAGCTGTGTAACGTTATGTGTGATATCTGTAAAGCTGAACCGACTCATAGTAGTAAAACAGATTTTATTCTGATCCAAAGACTCTTTCTGTGAGATAAAGGATACTAACATTATACCCTGGACACTATCCATTATATTCAAAGGTTAATGAGTAATCTTGTTACATAATCGTGATTTCAATATTGACCAAAGTAATAGTGATTATTATTTTTTCCATAATCGAGCAACCCTATATAATAATGTATTATAATCTCAGTCATGTTATTCCTTGTATACAAGGTATACAGAAGTTCTGGGCCACTTGGGAATGTGGTGAATTACAGGTGATGGTGTGCTAATGGATTCCTGTGTGCTTGCCCATGCATAGAATTGCTTGTGCAAGCCATTTAAGTAATGTAGACCTTCTGCAACAGAGTAATCTGTTGCCTCAGCAGTATGACTTCAGAATCTGTATATGACACTTGTGATTTGTATTCATTATATATAATTTTATTCAGAGTAAAATCACTTTACTCTACAAGTCTGTATATAGTCGGTTTTAACCCTTTCCTCTTGGTGTGAAACTTTGAATGTGTATAGCTAAAAGTTGGGGCCAGTTGTTTGTAGCATTGGCTGACGTCATTACAAGTGACTTGACTTTGAATTTTCTGAGCATAAGAAAAGTGTTTTCAAAGCCCAGTCCATCATGGCTGGCAGATCTGCAGCGCACATTTTCAGTGAGAGTGAACCAAAAAATTATCTTTTTTCATAGTGAGCTGGAAAGACCAGCAGAAGAGTGTGATAAAGTAAGTGTCAAGTTGTTCAGATGTGGAGTATGCTGCACAGGGAAACAGAAGCCACAGAATCACATCGCTTTCTTCTTTTTTATTTTTCTTATCATCCTTTTCCCTCTTTCTTTCTGTTGCAACTGGAGATATATTAAACAGAAACTGAACAGCATGTTATACAGGGTTAATTCAATAAAGAAGTAAAGGTACTGATTGTAGTTTACAGTGCCATCACAAGACATTTTATTCAAAATACCACTATTCTTAATTTATTGAATTAAACACTTACAAACGGAGGCCATGGCTTGGGTTTTAAAGCCTAAAGATGCGAAGCTCAGAGTAGCCTACTTTAAATGCATTAAAAAAAAAAAACTACGAAACACTACAGACGTATTACTGTCCCCACATGGAACCTGCTGTGTACAGGGTCAGCAGCAAAATGTATTTTAGCCACCTTAGAAAAGGCCCCACCTAAAAAAATCAGTCAAGATCAGTTTTAAGTGTACGCTATGTTTAGAATATTTTCATCACTTTACCTTACCATCAGACAGCCCATTCCTTTGGCACTACATTTTCTCAAAGTATTCCTATGCAAAAGTGCAACTGTGACTGTGCCGCACACTGTATTGCGCTGCAGATCAGCTGTTTAAGTCAGACTCTGCGGTTTATGGTATAAACAAATACAAGAAAATAAAAAATGATCGATTATGACTGCGACAAAAAAATGCAGTTCACTGTGGAGACGAGGATACCTTTTTTAACTGGAGTATACAAAAGAAGAAACTTTGCAGAGGGAAACTGAACGGCTGAAAGAGAGAGAGGGGAAACTTCTGTGGAAACTGGAGGAAAGGGCAGTGCAGGGTGAGCGGGAGAGAGAGAGCACGGCGGTACTTTGAATGAGAGAAATAAAACCTTATTTTCTGATTAATTCTCAGCTGTTATGATCTAAAGCAGTGGTTCCCAACCTGGGGTCCGGGCAGCAAAGATCACAGGGGGTGCGCAAGTCTTTATCTGGTTTGAGGTTGAGATAAAAAAAAAAATATTTGCACATGTTTAACAAATTATGATAATACACTAGAATATATAATGTATACAAAAGTCGGTATAAAAACTATATTTTTTTTTCTTGCTTAAAATTGTAGGCAGGCTACTTAGTAGGCCAAACCTCTGGGACCTCTTAACCTGTGGCCCTTGCTGTCATCAGGTCAGCTGCTAGCTGCTAGCTGCTATCATCCTCGTTTTTCCTGCCGCCACGGCATCACTGTTTTTATGAATGAAACATGGCGGAGAAACGTAAAAGTGCTGATAACTCCTCTGTATGAAAAAGTAAGGCTGTATCTCGAGAGTTACCTCAACTTCGGTTTCGGGGGGGTGCTCAGCTTTTCTTAGACATAAGTAGGTGGAGCGCCAAGGAAAAAAGGTTGGGAACCACTGCTCTGAAGCACAACAAAACACAATCTTTATTTTTTCTAGTGTTTCTTAGATGAAACGTGAAAAGATTACACGTCAGAGGACTAATTTGCCTAATCTTCACGGGTCTTGAGACCGCGGTTAAAACGCAGACAACAATGTGCTGAAGGTACATTCTAGTTCCTTCAAAATAAGTCTGGGGACCCCAGAACCTTGTGTTGAGATGTGGCTTTACAAGGGACTGATTTCTAAAAAGATGTCCTCTGCTGCAGTTTTCCCATTGGTCTGATTGATTTATCTGACTGAAAACGCACAAACCCCCATCAACAACACCTCGAATCAACTAAAGACTAAGCTTTTTTCAAAACAAATTAAGCAATTTGTTCAGTTGACTGCAAGGTCCGTTTTAAAATATGAAGAGCCATTTATATGCAAGGCTACTGCCTGCCTTCATCTTAGAGCCCCATAATGCACCATACTTCAGTTCTCTGCAATGTATTACGAGAGGTTGTTCCTACATCCAGCATTATGACCTCTACAAAAACAAATCTGTAAGAATGATATTTATTGTCTGTGGTTTTACAAAGCCCTCCTGTACAGGTTGCTTTTACCTTACATCAGCTGTGTACCTGACAAGATCACAAATATGGCTAGTGCCAGAGGCCCGTCAGGTTAGATTGGAGTAAGAAAAACCTGTTTTTAGGTTGTCCCCTGAGAAATTAAAGGAACTGTTCTGAAACTGAGCATCCTTAGCCCCTGAAGACTTTAACCATCACTAGGACACAGAAAGTAGGCAAAAATATGTTTACACCATTTAGAAAATACTGCGGTAAAGCTTGGTCATATGAGGTTGAATGCCAAACAGCAGCCTTCGCCCGAGATTAATAAGGTCTTGCAATAACTTTGATGTGTTTTCAGAGCAACATGAAACAACAAAGCTCAGACGAGGCAAGAACAAGAAACACATGCAGTAATGTGGGGATGACAAATTATGCCGATTGATTTACAACCTTACGTGTCATAGCTTTGCATCAGTGTTTTCAATTGTGAGTTACATACTCTCTAAGTCTTTTTTTCATTCAGTCCTTACATTATTTTTCTACATAATATAGAGTCCAACACACTCACTCCACATAAAACACACAAGGGCTACATTCACTCCAGCTAACTTCACGGAGAACGGTGAGGGCAAAACAGCATCACCAATCAATTTTAACCAAATATTCTCTGTCTAGCTCAGCTAAAAACACTGGATCTACAGCACGTTACCGTGTTGTTCACTACAGACCTAACCGGTAGGCTACAGACAATGTGATCGTCACCTGTTCAATTGACTCTACCAGATAATACCCCTCTCGTGCTATTATTACAGACTTGAACTAACCACAGACAGTTGCCTTGTGCATGGACTCACGGCGGTGCGCTGCCGAGAGTGAATAGGGGAAACACTGGAATGGATATTTGGCGTTATTTTAAACGAACGGGAAACACTGATGAAACTGCTAATTAGATTTTGGCCCACTTTTATTTTTTATTTGACCTTTATTTAACCAGGTAAGCCGATTGAGAACATATTCTCATTTGCAACGACGACCTGGCCAAGAGAAGGCATAAAACGTGCGAGACAACAGAGTTACACATTAAATACACAAAAATAAAGACAGACCTACAAAATACAACAAAGAGTCTATGAAAAATATGGATCAAACATAAATACTTAATGTAGTACAGAATCTATATACAGTTTGTGCAAGTTAAATAGTGCAAAAAGCATTCATCCGCAGTTAAACAAATATGACAGCAGTGCAGGTAAGATTGTGCCACTATGCAATGGAGCATAAAAGACAATAAAGTGAACGTGTGCAATACTGCATGAATGATGGAAAAGAGTTAACCCATGCAGCGGTCGGACAAGACCCCCAGACAGCAGTACTTTAAAATCAGCAAATGGAATAAGTGTTTCAAGTTTTAGGGTTTTTTGTAATTCATTTCAGCCGTTGGCAGCTGAAAACGGGAAAGAGTGGCGGCCAAATGAGGAATGGGCTTTTGGGGTGACTAAAGAGATTTATCTGTTTGAGCGCAGGCTACGGGTAGGTAGCGCTATAGTAACGAGTGAGCTTAGGCACAGAGGGGCTTTGCCTAGCAAGGCCTTGTAAATAAGTTGGTACCAGTGAGTTAAGCACCGGATATGCAACGAGTGCCGGCCGACTAATGCGTAGAGTAATGGTGAGTATCATATATCATATCTGGTGACAAAACGTATGGCACTATGGTACACCACATCCAATTTTTTAAGTCTAGAATTGGTACGATAGTCATTTTCACCATTACAAGTTTGGTGACATGAGAGAAAGAGGCCCTGTTCTGAAAAAGCCAATTCTAGACCTCATTTTAGATTGGAGGAGGTTTAGTGGGTCTGAAAGGGAACTGTCTAACCAGACACCTAAATATTTATAAGTGGCTACATATTCTAATTCCGACCCGTCTAGCGTAGTGATGCTGGTCAGTTGAAAAGCATTCACTTAGGTTTACCGGTGTTTAAATGTAGCTCAAGGTTCCAGAAAGAGCGCTGAATAGCATTAAAGCTCTAAACTAACGGTCTCACAATAAAAACAGTTTTTCCTTATTTTTCAAAAATGTAACATAAACCTAGTCCTTTTTAAAACTCCCAGGACTATCAACATTCCATACCAACCTCATCAAGCTTCCTTAAAAGCTGTTTAAAATTAATTTTTCATCTGCATTAACAAAAAACAAACATTCTTTTCCTTCCGTCTCACGTCTTCTCACTTGGTCTATCTTTTCCCTTGCCTCTGGAAGGAAAATATTTTTGGTGTGTGTGTTGCCTTGTGTTCATAAGACTCAAATAAATTGTACATTGTTTTGAGAATTAGCCTTGGAGGAAGTTTTGGTATTTTTCACTTCACAGAGAAGTGATAGAGCTTGGCAAAAAGGTAAACAGTGACACCACTATATTCCTTTAGAGAGAGAAAGAGAGGGAGGGGGAGATAAACATAGAAAATATTTACTCATTGAGCCCACCTAATGATCCTCACATGTCTCCCTCTCTCACTCTGACATATAACCACAGAGCCCTCAGCCTTGATTGTGTTAGATTTGAAGTTATGATCATGAGACCTCAATAAATTGCCTTCTTTTCTCTTTTTCTCTGAAGGCTTGGAAACCATGTGGTAGAATAGCACATTCACATAACCAGGGGTTAAATTGGCATTTGTTATGTGGGGGGGGGGGCTCTCCCTAGGGGGGTCCGGGGGTATGCTGAAAAATAAACCATTAAATGGCACTTTCTGGAGAGTTTTGTGCAAAGAAATGGAGAAATCAAGTCTTACATGAAATGTGCAAAACTGCAAGGTTAAGAGCCTATACTTTGCATTGTTGTAGTATCAACAGGTATTAGGGCATTGAGCATTTACATTTGTTAATCAGTCATCACTTTATTACACATTGTATTATCTTGTTAAAATATAAGAAGTGACCCATACAATGTGCCAAACATAATGTGCCACATGAAGAGACAGTGCAGCATGACCGTAGCAACGGCTGAGAAGATTTGGGTCTGTGGTGACCAGGTCCACCTCACACAAACTTCCTCCTCCCATTCTCTCGCTTTACTAGCCGCCTACTACTACAACGCACTCACACACACACACACACACACACACACACACACAGCGCCGAGTGTAGGCTATTCTATGTCATGCAGTGTGTAAACGCCTTCTCTGCTGTGTGGGTTCATGTTGCCTCTGTGCAATAAAATGGTTAATTTTATAACAGTGCTGTGCAGAGCCAATGCTGCTGGTTCTGCCGGTGCAAATATATTTTAGCCTGAATAGGTTAAACTCGACAGGTTTTTGTCTACCGATATATTATTGTGTGCAAACTTTTTAGACTGAGCTTTGTTGGTTGAGCATGTTGTAGACAGTACTGCAATTGCCGTTGTAATGCAGTATATGTTGGAAGGTAAAATTGTTGCTGTTTTTTTCAGTTTGTCCTTTTTGCTACTTCTACGTGTTTTTGAAAATGGCCCACTCACTTTTGTACTGGCCCGCCCAAAATACTGCTGTTGAAGGTGGGCTGGAGCTTTGATGGGAACTTATTACGTCACAAATTCTTTCTACCAATAAGGATGACAAAGGTGTCATTTGTCCCACCTTAACAGGTGCAACAACACTAACAGTGGTCAGTGGTTAGAAGATGTCAATCACTCAGTCTAACCAAAGTCGGTCTACTGGGGGTGATCGCAGGTGAGTGCAAAATGAATGGGACTCTATGGAGCTAGACGGCTAAATTTGTCTTTCGCCTGATTGTCGTTGAGAAATCTCAGATTTGATTGTAGTTTTTGCAAGTTCAACATGGATTATAGGTCAAAAGTTGAATGAACGAGTACTTTTGTCCTTTGGATTTCTTACAGGTTGAGTCGTTGTTGCCCATAACACACTAGCATTCTGCTAATGAGTGCTGATTGGTCAGTGAAGGACTGATTAAGATCGGAGATCCCACTTGACGGCATAAATATATGCGTGGTCTTGAAAACATTAGCAAACCTCTTTCTAGCACGTGTATTAACAGGGAGAGCCTAACCTGTCAGCTGTGTTGGCGATGCCTCGAGAAAAAAAAGGAAGCGACTCAGAGCTTGCCGTAAAGCAGTATCTCTGGCCGTATATGTGTAT
This sequence comes from Sander vitreus, assembly GCF_031162955.1. Classification (NCBI taxonomy): domain Eukaryota; kingdom Metazoa; phylum Chordata; class Actinopteri; order Perciformes; family Percidae; genus Sander; species Sander vitreus. Next base: position 23,574,020 of record NC_135859.1, read on the forward strand.
GTGACGTCATTGACATTTTAAAAGGCTTTTTAGAACGAAAAAGCCACTTTAACAAATGTAACAGCCAGCAGTGTGTATTTTCTTAGCCTCCCCTTTCGAATGCAACATTGAAATTACTAGACAAAAAATATCCTGAGAAAAGTGGATTTTGAGGGGTATAGCTCAAAGTCAGTCCAATTCATTCTGCACTGGCCTGTGAGCGCCCCCTATATGAAACTCTGGTGGAACTGCAACCAGTTCAGAAGCCGGAAGTAACGAGAGAGTGGAACTTCTTCCCTTATTAGAAATTCTTTGGTCTAACCACACCCACACAGTCCTGGAAAAGGTCCAATCAGCCACATTAACTATAAACACCTGTGTGGGTGTTCAGGGCCTTTAGAAGCTTAAAACGCAATTTGTTAGTGCAAAGTTAGGACTAGCAAGTTAACTAGCAGTTAAGAAATAAGTTGTATAGCCTATTTGTCTTTATTTTAATAATAGTCTATTGTTTTTAACTGACTATATATAAATAAATCATAATCTGTCAACATTGTTTGTCGGTTAACAGTTAAATGGTTAATTATTGACATCCCTAGTATCAGCAGCATTACATATTACCAGTATACTGTATATGTGAAGGCCTGTACTTTTAGCTGTTAGTATAATGCCACAATTAGCTCTGGAGCTTTTTGTTGAATCACAATATGTTCTTCAGCAGATTGAGTTGCCCAGTTGTCGTGAGAAGGTTTCAGTTCCCAGTTTTTCTGCGCTTTTCACTTTAAGGATTTAGAAATTGAGGTTGAATCTTCATTCTCGACCTCGAAAATAGCAGTTGACAAAATAGATCTCACCACAAGGTCCACTCAGTAGCTGTTGTGATGCCTTCGACCATATCACACCCTCTTCCTCAGCAGATGGAGTTGCCCAGTTGTCATGATAATGTAGTCAGTAGTTGTATTTATGGATTTCCCAATCAATTTTACCCACCCTGTCTGACTAACTTAATGCTGAATATTGATTTCATATTTATCATATTTTTTCTTTCTTAAACGTTTACACATTTAAAGGAGCACTCCATTGATTCATTTTGTGAAGTTCAGTTAGGAGAAAGATGTATTTTTTCACTTGAATGAATATTGCCATGTGTTTTCTAGCTACCAGCTTTTCTTTTTTATTTTCTGCATTGTGCAACCCACTGCACATTGTTTTTATATTAGTGTTTCTCCTGCTGACTCTGCCCATGCTTTCATGCTCAACCTATAGATTTTACATTGACATGATTTCATGCAAATAAAAATTGCTTTTCTAGGCTGGGGGAAAGTTTATACAAATATAGATATTCCATGGATTCAAAATCCACTATGCAAAGAGTAATAATTGACCTTGTTGGCAGTTGGAGGTGTCCTGTCAACAGTTTGACAGACGTGTCTTTTATAATGGAGATCTATGGGGAAAATGATTTTTGGGCCAGAGGGGATTTTTTCGTTGCAGTACCCCAAGTAGTGATATATTACATAATTCTTTATGGATCCTTTGAGTCTATATGCTGCATAAGGACACTAAAACATTCATATGCTTCCCAATGATTTGAACCTATATTATCTGTCTTACTCACCCTTCAGCTCATATATCTTTCTACTTTATTCTGTAGTCTTAAGCAGCCACAAAACCACTCTGCGCTGGCCGTTCCATTGTTTTCCTATGGGGAGAGCGGAGTGCTATCGTTGGCGTCGCGCACCGCTCGGAATTGTCGCCGAGCACTGCACTCAAAGTTCAAATTATTTCAACTTTGACCTTGTTGCCACTGACCTTTCAAGGCGCAACTAATTCCAGAAGCAATGATGACGTATACCTGCACTGAGCTTTCCCTCTCTGCTCTGCGCCCTAACTTGCGGTTTTGCTGCGGATCATGTGTAGGAGGCTTTAGGCTTCATCTTTGCTGCTCGTTTAACTGGGATCTCCTAGCCTTGAACACCTCATAATTTCACTTACAACTTTAACCACTTGACCTTGCTCTTTGAAAAGTAGTTCCTATTTCACCAAGATAAATCCAGCTTGTATATGGTGTGTCTGTGCCTTGTGCAGGTCTGTGTTTTTGTCTGTATGAAGAGGCTGTCTGTTTCTGGTCTAATTTAAAGTTAAATTGCTGTCAACTTTTTTGTTGTTGTACATCATCACTATAACTCCTCTTGACAATGAATACAAATAGAGATAATTACATACCACTCTGACTCCCATTATATATCTGTAGTCAAGAGACACACACACACACACACACACACACATGGATGGCCCTTATAGCATCCATTCATTCAATTGTACATCATAGTTTTATCATCTGCCACATCTATCACACCTTTCTTGAACTCTATTATATTATAAAATTCCAGTGAAGCATTTTACTGGCCATATGTTTGACTAATTAGTAGGGCTGGGCGATGTGGAGAAAATCAAATATCACGATATTTTTGACCAAATACCTCAATATTGATACCACAACGATATTGTAGTGTTGACTATTGGTGCTTTCACAAAATATTTACACAATGAGATTTTTGATAAATAATCATCAGTAATGTGGATATAATGACTTGGTGGGTAAAGGCAAATAATAGAACAGCTACAACAGTCTGGTAAGTTCAGAAAATGACATCACTTTACTGTAATGCAGTCTTTAAAACCAGGAAAAGACACCACTTATGCCATATTACGATATCCAAAATCTAAAACAATATCTAGTCTCATATCACGATATCGATATATTGCCCAGCTCTACTAACTAGTCCGTTATTGAATTATAGACCTCATCAATAGACTGAGTGTCTGCCTGAACTGAGCCAGGATTGAGTCGGACAACAAGATCATCACAGACATGAAATGATTAGTCTATTAATTGATTAGTCAATTAAGCAAAGAGTGCAGAAATTCACAAGTTCTAGCTTTTGAATATTTTCCAATTTTCTTTGTTTTTTTGCGATTGTAAGTTAAACATCTGTTAACTGTGAAATGAAACAAGACATTTCGGGACGTTACGATGGTACTTTTTTTCTTGCAAAAAATGAATTGATGAATTGAGCAATTGTCAGATTAAAAAAGTAATAGTTTAGTTTTACTATTAATAGTTTTGAGTACTTCTTCTGCACTGCCAATCACAACATTCCCAGTTAGAGAAAAGGTGAAAAGTAAAGCAAGGTGCTGTATGCCTGGGGCCTGGTTTTTGCACTGTAATGGCGGTAATAATACTTTGTTTACATTTCTGAATGTGCATTTGTTAAGCACCATTCAATTAATGTGCCTGTGAACTAAAATAAACAGCACCTTGTAGTTTCTGTGTTATTACCAAAGCCTTTATCAGTAATACAGTAAAAATGGGGAAAATGTGAAAGAAATGCGTTGCAGATTTTTCAATTTAAATCGTGCGCCCCTACATTTTCTGCCTGTACCCCTAACATTTTCAGATAGGGGCTACAGTGCTCCTAGTAAAAAAGTTAGTTTGGAGCCCTGCACCCCTCTACTCTGAATCTGTTTGAACAAAGTGGGAGATAATTCCCCAGCGTTGGAATGTTAGGGCACCGCCGCTCTCTCCCTCTCTCTCCCTCTCTCTCCCCCTCTCTCTTGGCCGAGGCACACACGCGTCTGTAGCGTGCAGTTCACTGTGACGCTGTCTCGCACAGACCACTCTCTTCCTGTCTTTTTTAAAATGAGTCGGGAAGCAGACAGCAAAACCTGACTTTACTTTTAATGACATTAAACAAAGAGAAATGTTCTCCCTTCGTCCTATAATGGTTATAAATAGATACTAGAGTAGCCTACTTCCTTGTTTACTGCTGCAATTAATACAATTTAGAGGAGAAAAGAGCATTGATCTTCACAAACATCATCTGTTGAGTGGTTGATGGTAATTTTTTTGTGCTTTAGATCGTATTCACTGTGAAACAATAGTAAAATAAGCTTTATTTCTCTCTGTCTACTGTACAATGACAAATTCAAGTACAAAACAACTGGTCTCAGCTTGGGTACGTTGTGACCTTGGTTCTCTGAGTGAAGAGACTATCTTTCCACTGTACATATGGAATAAGTAACGGTGTAACTGTTAATTATACAGGAGAGAAGCCAGCCAATTTGAGTTTGTGGCAAAACCTTTCAGTGCTTGTTTTTCATTTTGTGACTCTTGATTGAATAAAGGACTATTTTTCCAGTCTTATTTCTTCATTGCAGTTTTCTTTAAAATAGTGTTAAAATCTCGTCTCGATCTCATGAACCCAATCTCGTGTCCCGTCTTGTGAGCTGGGTGTCTCGTCACACCCCTAGAAGGTACTATGTTACATGATGTACCCTCTATACCATCTACCATCTATATGGCACATCAAGTAACCTGGGGCCATTCCCTTGATGATATCATACATATGATTGAGTTTCAGCTCATTTCACTCTCAGCACAACTGGTAGTAGGTTTACCTGCTTACACTCAAGGATTTGATATTCTAGATAAAAAATAAATAACATGAATTAGCTAGTCGTAGATAGTAAAATGAGTCATAGTTCTGTAACAGTGTGAACATCTTTTAATTTGAATGTTGGCTGTCAGAATGTTGCATAAAGATAAAGAGAGTAAATGTAAAAAAATCCTTTTGTTCAGGGAAATCAATGATACTCTGTGGCTCCATGACACACAGCTACTGAGTCACAAATTGTGTGTGTGTGTTCTTGTTTAACTACATTCGTGGGGTCCAAAAACCGGGAATACAGTATACTTGTGGGGTCAGAATGCTGGACCCCACAACTTTAAAGGGCTGTTTGAGGGTTAAGACTTGGTTTTAGGGTTAGAATTAGGTTATGGTTAGGGTGAGGGAAAGGGTTAAGGTTAGGCATTTAGTTGTGATGGTTAAGGTTAGGGTAAGGGGCTAGGGAATGGATTATGTCAATGACGAGTCCCCACAAAGCTAGTGAGACACACTGTGTGTGTGTGTGTGTGTGTGTGTGTGTGTGTGTGTGTAATGAAACGGGGACAGTTGATGCTTCCATGTGCATACCATATTAACATTCTTTTTGAATAGCCTGGTTTACTTGGAGAATAAAAGCCCTTCACATTGATGTCCCTGTGGCACTATTTATCTGCCTGCCGTGCAGGATCCTCGCTCCCTATTTGTTTGAAAAAGGCTTATACGCATCTCAAAGATGCGCTGTTAACAATGCTCAAGTGATGCTCATATTGAAAATGTATTTTAAGCGTGAGGAGAATTTTTCTGCCTACAGCAAACATTTGTCACAGTTATTGTCGTCACAGGTTGGATATACATGTTTTCACACCACATAATGTAACTAAGTGAATGGTTGTTGTCAAAAAAAAAGGTCGTCAACCACTCGTAGATTTGATTTGTGGGGATATTCAGGATTTATGATTAAGTCAAACAACACCTGTTAACAAAGAAGCCCTTTTTTGTTTGTGTCTAGGGCTGTAAATATTGATGTTTTTACCGGTTTTCTGGTAATTTATCATTGTCATGATGATTTGCCTAACATTAATGTTAATATCTTTTATTGCTTCACATTAATGTTAATCGCTTTTATTGCGATATCTCTTGTATCTAGTTTCCACCAATTACTCTGTACTGTAGCTGCTGATGCAGACATCTTAACAACACTGCTTTATTAGTCCCTGTCCTGTTTGTAAACACTCGGACATGGAGATGAATGGAATCTAGCTAATTGACTAGTTGCAGCTGAGAAAGGGCGACTTGCTGACTTTTGTTCAACATGGCAAGGACTATTTCGAGAGAGATTTGGCTGATTCTTCTCCACAAAATTGCACACAGAACAAACTGGATCGGTAAACAAGTTATTTTTCAGGAGGTGTTGCAGCGGCTCCAGGTGCGTTTTTCCAATAAATTGTCATTCTATATTTTTAACTTTAAGATAGTTTACTTTAAAGCTGTAGCTAGGTAACGTGTAGCTAATGTGTCCTTGTTGACACAGAGTGAAATACAGACCATGATTTGCAATTCATGTGGCTGTTGAAGTTGCTTCATCTAGCCTGGAATTACAGTGTCTTTGTACAATAAATCCATAATAATGAATCCATAAATCATGTTACGTAATGTTCAATACCTCCGTATTGCTTCAAGCTAGCGTTGAAATCAGGGCCTTTCCAAAGAGGGCTTCTGTGTCCCTTCCAAAATCTTTGTAATCCGGCCTGGAACTTCAGTGTCTTTTTGCAGACTTTGCACAATAATTCCAGAATGATAAATCCACAACTATTACTGTCATTTTTATATATATGAAAGGTTATCATTTTACTGTGGGGTTTTTTTTTGGGACTTATTGACAGGGAAATGGTGAGAAAGTGATGTCAGGAGAAAAGCAGCTCGCTCAGTGCGATTTCAATACATTTCTGCAAGATACAATTTCCATTCAGTTTTTTCTTTTGTCTTTATAGTCATGTAACAATTTATACATCCATGTGACATCCCTGCAGCATACATGTCATGATAGCCCAGGTTGTCCTGGGACAATGTCTATAACTTGATTGTGTATCACAGGGTTGAGGTTAAGCATTATTACACAATGAGATCAGGTGAACCAAAGATTGGAAAAAATGGCTTAGACCCCTGAGGGTTAATTGAATTTGCTGTATGTGATGTATAAGCCAGTCTTAAGTGTATAATACTCACTTTGTCAGCATACAACAACTTTTTACATGGTTTCTTGTCAGTTTAACCATGGCAGTGCTGCTCTTTAGTAATCTAAGTTGTTTAAAAGTCATTCCTCCATTGACATGTGTGCCATAAACTTACGTACTGCCATAGTGACTTCAGCCGTGCAGCTTTTGTTGTTGTTGTGTGTGACCTTGAGGTCTCTCTACAGTCTTCATGTTCTTTGCATTTAATAGAAACTCACCCACCATCTGGTATTTGGGCTTGCATGAGAAAAGTCAGATTACATTTTTTTTGTAGCAGTACATCACAGATTTGGGGGGAAAACAGTGCTCTGTGTGTGTGTGTGTGTGTGTGTGTGTGTGTGTGTGTGTGGGCTGAGTTGCCTAAATGTATATTGAAAAAGATATCTGGTCTGATTTTTTTAAATAGACCCTAAGTGAATGTAAAGCCTAATCACTGAGCAGTTTTGGGAATAGACTTGAATGCACCAACCACCATCACTTCTACTGCTGCTCTCAAATTAATTCCAATTTAATCTGACCTGGCAGCTCATAATGGCTTCTGACTTTTACTCCTTTCTCATTATGTGCCCACTTAGTCTTGGGCTATCACATTAGCAAACTACAGCATATTAATTAAAGAATATAATTGATCAATTAACTTCTGAGGAGAGGATGAACTAAAGCAAGCATGAATGTGAGGAGGAACGTGTGGCTTAGATTTGAATACGTGTCATGTTTGTCATGTCAGTGTGTGAAATCATATGTTTTAATACAGGTAAGACTGTGTGAGGAAAATACAACTGTTTTTTGTGGCCTTGGCATACTGCTGTCTCTAGCTGTTTCCATGTGGTCTTGTATTTTCTCTGGAGTGGCTTATACTGTATAACCCAATTAGAGTCTTTCTCTGTTTAATTTACAGTTTCACACCCTTTACTACCCATTTTGCTACCTCGTCTTCTCCATCATCCTCTGCACCTGCGAAGCATCCCAGCAGCCCTGGGAACCTCTTATCGATGTCTTTGTTCCTACCAGAGTAGGTAATGAATGTGGGAATTTGATCCAGTTGAAATTGGGGAAGGCTTAAGTTTTAATTAGCAAAGTTAATCAACAGATCAACAGAGTGGGACACAGAGATGTAGAATAAATTGAACCTAATAAGACTCCTGAATCTGATGGGTGTAACCACAGAAAGATTTATTAGAAGAGAGTTTGTGCCACAGGATGACAGAAGGCTACGTCTTCATCCTTTTTTAGTAGAAATAAAGCCTTAAATAAAACTAAAGGGTCTATTGGGTAAAGGGTATATTGTCACAGGTAACAAGCTAACCATCACAAAGTGTTGTACTAATGCTGGGCACAAGCTAATTGTATCTTTATAGTTAGTAGTTGCTGAGGCTCAGACATCCATGGCACACAGGAGGCGGGGACGCACGGATCCATCTCCCCAGGAACAAACGATGTGTTGGGTGGGCAAACTCATGTGACGCGTTGATCCTGCGGATGATTTGTAGGCTATTAAGTGAACAAGGTGTACCCGGTCCACCAAACACTTGGTCGTCTTGACTGCCTTAATTCTGCACATATTTCTGTTACTGTAGTCCTATTTACTATTTCATTATTTCATCCATGCGTGGCGCAGCGGATCCGTGCGCACTGTCACCTGCCGTGGAGACGCTGGCCTCACTAACCTCTCCTCCTCTGAGTCGGATCTCCCTATGCGCTGGACTCAGTTTCACTGAGCGTACTAACACTTATAAATATAGATGGAATCACATCAGTGAGTTCAAACTGCTAATTGTGCGTAATTGTTGTTCTGTAACTGGCGTGGCGCTGCCACTATTCTCTTGATTTCCTCTTCGACAGACTGTTAAAGAGACGTTACATTTAGCATATATATTGTCACAGGTAACAAGCTAACCATTGCAAAGTGTTGTGCTAACGGTGGGAACAGGCAAATTGTATATTATAGTTGTATACATATGATGTGACAGACTTAGGTTAATATTTCACCAGGTCCGAGGGATGTGTTAAGTAGACCCCGTAAAGTTATCCTACAACTGATTTTGATACTGTACTGTCTGGATGGTAGCTACAGGACATGCTTTGAATTCATAAGATTTAACAATACAGTGTTAGGGACAGATCAGATGGCCAGAGACTTGACTTGAACTTGCCCCTCAAAGACTTGAGACTTGACTTGGACTTCCAAAAAATGACTTGTGAACATCTCTGCTTAAGTAAGCACAACACTTTTAAAGTAAAGTCCAATAAGAGGAAACAATGGGGGAAACCAACACAAGGAAACACGCACTACTAGCTACTTTCCCTTAACTGAAAAGAATGAAGGGAAGGTTAAGAATTTAAGAGAATTTGTGATGGTGGGGGGGATGAAGTGCTGGTTAGATGGGTGAAATTGTAGCTGTGGGCACAGGGTGATAGATCGGTGAGTGCTGCCTACTCTCCCCTGCCAAGGACCAGAGGACAAAATATATTTTATGTCACACAGATTCTGTGTGCAAGTGGATGTGTGTTTATTTTCTCAATTCGGAGCGATGGACTGCCCTCTGAAATATCACAAAATTGGTCTCGTATTGTGAAGCTCCTAAAAATGACTGCCCACACACATTCTCATGTGCTGACAAACAATCCTTATTACTCAACACAATGTAACAATTAACTGTTTTAACATGGCACTCTTTTCCCCCAGTCTTTCTTTGGTAGGTCTCTGAGTAGAAGTCTGCAGGGAGCTCACCATGGTGCAGGAGAAGAATGACGGGATAAACAGCAACATGGTCCTCCCACCAATTCAACAAAATCGACTTGCTGTAAGAACACTGCCTGCATGACTCTGTCCCGCTGTCATCTCCCACTTTACTCCATGTGCACCAATCTCAAACTCTTTGTTCTTAACAATCACCAGAAAACATGCATGACCACATGAGCTTCGTTCTGTTTGATGTTTACCAAATCACAGGATGTAATGTATTAGTGAGTCATACTGATCCAGCAGAGAATGAAGAACATTTTTAAGGGACTACTTGGACATTTTGGGAAATATGCGTATTTGCTAAAAATAAAGATTGATACCAGTCTCATGTCTGTGTATGTATTGCCTACACACTTTCATTCACTGTTTATACTTCAAGTCAATTTTATTTATATATTCTAATACCACAAATTACCCTCAAGGGGTTTTACATCTATACATCATACAACACCCTCTATCCTTTTCTTTATACCTTTGAACTAGTATGGCCATTTAAATTATTGATAGTTCAATGCAAGCTTTGTCATTACTGTAATGTTTTGTCTTTAATTTGACCTTTTCTTGGCAAGGTGCTGCTCTGTATTCTGAAATCCATCATCATTCAAACAGGATAAAGTGTCATTGATTTTAGGAGATTCATTAGCTCATTTCACCTAAACATTGTAATCAGTCTGAACCCTAACTACAGTAACACTTAATTCCAGGCACAGTAACAGCCCACGCACACTGCATGATAATTATTGGGTATCGTTTCCTAAAACAAATATTTGTACAACTGACCAGCTTCAGAGACCTTAAGTCTAATTAGTATACAGTTCACAGTCTGGCCTGTGCTTCAGTGCATAAGCTGTTTATGCCTGATGTGCACTGATTGCCTGATAGTGGGTCTCATATGGGCCCTGTATTAATATTTACAGCACTGAAAGTTACATGCTCTGATGGATTCAAAGTCAACCCAATCACAATAACACAGAAATCATAACAAATTCAAAATCTTGAATCAAACTTGAAATCTAGGGCAAAGAATAAAATCATTTAAACTGGCTATTTCTTTCTCTCTTTTTAAATTAACCAGTGCTGATATTTCTGAAGAACTGGTAAAATCAGATGTAGCTCGTTGACCGTATTGTGCCATTTTGTTTGTCAGCTTGCAGTACGTGCGTGCATGCACACAGGAGACCAGGTTACTGGGAGATATCGGGTTACACAGGTAGAGAATGGAGAACACTGTAGTAACCTGGCTACTGTGCATCCGTGTATAAATGCAGCAGGTCAGTAATCAGATTCTACCCCTGACCTTATTTTGGAAGCATGGCTTATTTTTGTATGAGCTCAAGGACTACGTAATGGTGCAGTGAAAGAATAGGCACATTTGTCTTAATTTTACAAATGGGCAACTGTTCAGCTATGGAAAAACAGTTAACTTAATTAGACTTTTACAGGCACTTGTTTACATGTAAAAACAAAACAAAAAACAGCTCAAATTCCCCTGGTAATAAGATGAAACAATCTACATCACCCAGACCGGAAGAGCCAGTGAGTAGTGCCCCAGAATCAGCCATAACCACAACATATAATGTCAAAAATAAAATCCTCTAAAGAAAAATCTACAGTCAAAAGAAAGCAGGAGTAGATTTTTCTTTAGAGAATTTTATTTTTGACGTTATATTTTGTGGTTATGGCTGATTCTGGGGCAGGATCAGCAAAGAGAAAAAATAAAGAATTGACCAAAGAACAAAAAAAAAAAGCTAAAAGGGACAGTGATAAAGCATGGGTGAAAAGTGAGTCAACCTTAGTCAGTCAAAGAAGTGCGGGATTTGAAAGAATTCAAAACCAAACCTGAATATGTCCATTTTATTTATGAAATACATTACAAGATGTGGTATTACATCAATATATGAATTTACGTTGGTGGCTAAAACTCTCTTTTGAAGTAACATTTTATGTTGGCCTTGCTACCGAGCTATATCATGCTTTTGGCTCAATGTTATAAAGACATAACGTTACTATGGAATGTTGAGAACTTTAGCTTTATCAATTATACCAACATGTACTATTACCGAGCAACCAAATCTGATAGTTGTAGGCTTACGTGTAACCTAGGTGTATGAACGGTACTAAAATAAATCAAACAAATCACCATTGTCAAGTTGCGACACTGGGCTGCTCTGGGGGACGCAACAACGGGGAAATTAAACACCACACGCCGGCGACAACAGCAGGACGGACTGCCACACGGGGACGCGATCCCCTGGTGCAGGGACACGAGCCGCGGTCTCTGTGGCACGCAACAACGGGGACATGAAATGCCACAACAACGGGACGGTTGAGGTTAGGAAAAGGAAAAACTGGGAAAGGAACCGTAACACGCAGGACACGCCGACAACAACGGGACGGTTGTGGTTAGGAAGAGAATAACGCGGAAAAGGAACTGCAACACGCCGGACGCGATCCCCGGTCTCCGGGGTGAAAGTCCTGTATTGTTTGACTCATCCACCACCCCCGACCGACCTCCCTATGCGGATTTTCTGCTTTTCATACTACTCCCTACCGTTGTCGTGTTGTGATCACGAAATATGCTTCCCTTTTAAATACATTACATTAAAATTCGTAATCACCACACGTAAAAAAACGACATAATCGTGTCCTGTTTACGAATCAGTAGATTCAATTACGTAAACATTTCACGAACTGCCATGAGACTGGTATGATATGGACACACGCACTAATCCCAAAATAAATTTCACTTTATGGCTGGATGATGTAGTTTACAAAGAGGTGTTTGTTATTAAGCGTACCTTCACTGTGTGGCCGGGTTAGCTCAGTTGGTAGTGCAGGCGCACATATATAGAGGTTTACTCCTCGACGCAGCGGCCGCGGGTTTGGCTCCGACCTGCGGCCCTTTGCTGCATGTCATTCCCCCTCTCTCTCTCTCCCCTTTCATGTCTTCATCTGTCCTGTGAAAATAAAGGCCTAAAAATGCCCCAAAAAAATAATCTTTAAAAGAAGGAGAAAAAAAAGAAGCCTACCTTCACTGATATAATTGGGGTGGACAAAATAATACACAAACACTTTAATCCCTGTGTATGTGACACTTTGTTTTTGTAATTCACTTGTGTTTTTTTTACCTTCTCAGTTGTCATGGGAATTGAAGATCAAGAAAAAGCTAAAGACTGTGCCTCCGTGTCTAGGCAAGTTCAGACCGACTGTTGGCCAGTGCTGCCACCAGTGCACCCCAGACAGTCTGGTGAGTAGTTGCCCCCATTAAAATAGCATTTTTCAGCTTTTTATACGATGAATTTGATCTGGGTTGATCTTTACCTGTGTTTTTCTGTCATGGTGTAGCGCAAGAAGCTTGGACAAAACTCTTCACTTGGTTTTCACAACCTGCTGAGTGTCAATGAGACACACACCAGGTATTGATAATATCTACAGTATTCAGGCAAACAACATACAAAATGTTCCAGTCCCAACGCACTCACCCATGCACATTTTCTGCCTCTGCATTGTGTGTTTTGTTCTGTAGGTATCGAGGGTGGCTGGTGCGGAGGGTGTGCTGCGCTCTGTTTGTGAGTGGGTGCAAGGTTTACTCGAGTCCTGTTAGCAACAGACTGGAGAGAGTCTGTCAGAGCAACAGGTACCTGACAGGAGAGAGAAGAAGGTGGAGGAGAGGAGTAGCGATGCCAGAGGAGAGTAAATAAATGATAGGCAGAGATAGAGAAAGTGAAACGGGCCCTGCAGTTCTGGAGAGAGGGAAAGAGAAAGGAGAGGCGATAAGACACAAACAAAGATACAGAGAATCCATTGTGGGGTCTGTGCAGAGTGAAAGAAAATGGGATAACTTGGGACTGTTCCCAAGTCACTTCCCTTATCTCTGTCGCAGAGTTTTTAGTTTGTAGCTGTTGTTTTCTCTCCTTCGGTGTAATTGAGTTTAACCTTTATGTAACCTCTTTACTGTTGTTGTCTTACAAGAAGGTGGGTGTTTGTCTGCATGTAGCACAAAAGAGACTTTGTGATGTGTTAACCCTGCTGTCCTGTGACCATGTGTTTCAGGGTGAAGGAGGCGCTCAAAGCAGAGCATAAAGCACCTGAGGGGGGAGACAGCCGAGGGCAGCTCAACCACCTCTCACCATTCCTCCCCCTCATTAACACCTGCATATCGCCTGGCCTCTTACGGTGTGTGTGCGTGTGTGTCGATGGGCGAAGGGGGTGGTTCACTCTGTCAGGTCTTAAGAGCCTATAGTCTAAAAAAATGGTGTGAAAACTTGTGCCTTTTTTAAAGAAACGTTTTAGGCCTTCTTTTAGTCTTAATAATCTCTCTACAAAATCTACCCTGTACTGTCACATTTCTCCTCTCGCCTTCCTCATTTACAGCTTCTGTCATCATCTCTATCTACAGTTGTCACCCTCACACACCCTCTTAATTGCTTTCCGCTTTCTTTCTTCCCTATGTCATCAGTTTCTTTCTCTTCCTTATCCCTTTTCTCCCCATGTTGTCTCACTCCCATCTATCTCATTTACATGTTGTCACACTTTAGTCCATCCTCACTTTCTTTGCTAAAGCTCCCTTTTGCTCGACATCACGTTATTGGCAGGCATTTCTTCTTTCCTCACCACTATCTGTCTATTATTACCATGTGCACATTGTCCCTCTCTCCTCCGTATCTCCAGTCATTCACTTTTTCTCCCCTTTTTTTCTGTGCATCTCTTCACCCACTATCCTCTCCTGGCTAGATTCCTGAGCTGGGTGATGCTGAAGATGCTTTCTTCCATGTTTGGTAGTATTCAAGTTAACCTCAACCATCTGCCGGCTTTGCACAGAGCCTCACAAGAGGTGCAAGTATCTAACACACACACACACACACACACACACACACACACACACACACACATATGCAGATGAAATCTAACGTTTTAATTCACAGATGATTAAATGTGCTACCCTAAAGTGCTACCCCAAAGGGTATCAAATGTTCCTGCAAAACATGGAAAGCACACTTTGTCTTTACAAAACCGATATTATGAATCTTAGGATGTGCTCAGCCATCAAATGAGATGGTAAACAGCTACAGCCCTCTGTTAACACATCCACTACCAAACATTTCAAGGTTAAAAAAAAGAATATTTTTCACATCCAAATATGTAACTGCTTTTGAAAGTCTTTAAAAAAATACCTAAAACTTTAAAGTTGCTCTTTCTTGCCTTGTTGTACTTATTGTCTGTTTTTACTGAAGACTTAACAATTCTAATTACATGGTTGACTAAATAAATATAAGTGAATAAGTCAGGCTGCTGTTGCAGAGGTTGAAAATGGGCATTAATGAATCCAATGAACTATGTCATTTCAGTTTACATCTCACTTAAAAGCAGTCTATTACTTAAATAATGGTGAAACCATCAGGGCACTATTCGAGCGATGCTAATGGTTTTCAATGGTTGTCAGCTGGTTGTCAACGCATATTCAGGGCTTCTTACACCATGTGAGTAGTGTCCTGCCTTCTGGATTATTTTTAATTCATCCAAATGCATTTTTTAAACCTGTAGATAGGGGATCTTGTAAAAAATGGGTTTACTTCTTGATTTATCCAGTTTGTCTCAATTTCCCCTCAAATGTATAATCCGATCTATATTTTCACTTTGTAATCTCACATTTATTTCACACATAAATTAGTATAACGAAGGACTTTTCTATGTGACAGTCTCACCATAACTTACGTCTTCATCTATCTATTTTATTTACTGTGTACTGATTAAAAAGAATTATTGAAAAAAAAATGTCATTATAAACTGATAAACCAGTAACCAAGTCTTTTGAGATTTTTAGGATAGGTTTGCCAGAAAGACAAAAGATGATGAACAAAAAAACTAATAAACATGTTTTTATCACGGAATCATAGATTTGGGACCTTATAACTTTTTTACTGTCGCGACACGATCAAATCCACAAAAGTGCAATCAGGTTTTATTTGTCTGCTTTGACTTCACTGGCTTTACAATTGAGTTTGCAATTGCAGCTCTTCGTTTTCACGTTTGCGCAGTAATGAAACAAATGCTCCTCAAAAGATAAAGGGCCACATACGGTACAGAATAATAGAGCTGTTGTGGACCTTGGTATGCTCTCACTTAAACATACTCCCTACGTATAACCTTAATCTCTGCCTGCATCTTAACTATTTAAGTGTAAAAAAAATCATAAGGTTGTCCAGTTTTGTATCCCTCCTGGTTTTAAATCATCAATGTACTTTCTTGACATTCTATTTTCCTGATACTATCTAAAGCTTGTGGAACTTGATTATAAAATTGATTAAATATGAAGCCACAGCAACACTCTGGTAATCCGTGTGCCACCCCTGCACAGTCCACCATTGTTTGCCTTAATGAATGACCATGTGAAGGATCTTTAGTTTATCTAAAGCTGCTTCTGTTCTGTAATTCAGGGATCTCTGCTGGTGTATGTGCATGTGCGTCAGAGCGTCGTGGACTGTGCTCTCATCCCCCTGGTGCTCTTCTCTCACAACCTGAGGGTCCCATACACTGTTTGTCCCCTCCACATTACCAGCTCCTCCATAAGGTATAGTCCTACACATACAAACCTACATAAAAGCATAGAAGTAAACATAGAGTATTCCCCCACAAATAATGCCTGCAGACACCCTTTTTGCCCGACATCAAATGCTGAATTTATCACTTTAATTCACAGCACCATATTTAGGTCAATAAATTTAATCTAAACACAGTGTGAAGACGCGTCATCACTTCAAGCTCCTTAAATTAACCTAGATATGTCTGAGATATAGTATCCTTTATTTATCCTATAGATCAATCTTGAAGAAAGTAGGTGTGGTCCTCCTGCCAACTTCTGCTGGGACCGAGCAGGATGCTGAGATGGACAGTCTGTACAATCCTGTAATGACCTCCGTAAGTCTGATGTGTGTTGATGGGTTTTAAGATGAGGTAGGATGTGGCAATCATTGTGGTAATTGTAGTTCTATTATGTTGGAAGGAGAAATTAACTTTAGTCAGCAATGAACACCCACACATAAAGGTTTGCTCTTCACTGGGGTCTGGACAATAGGTCATCATTGTTTTAACAAGAATAAGAGTCTACAGCCATGCTAGCGGCTCTGCGAGGCTGGTTCTTAGGCACAGCAGCGCTATGAGCTGAATGCTAACATTAGAATGCTTAAAGGAGACCTATTATGCTAATTTATATACTTGTATTTTGTGTTTTTACTAGAACATGATCACACTTTATTTTTCTCATACTGCCCTTGCCTGTTGTACCTGTATTCACCCTCTGTGTGAGACGTTCTGTTTTAGTCTCTTTAAAGCTTCAGTTAAACTCATGCGTGACACCGTGCGGCGCAGGTCTCCGTAGATGGCGCACGCTACGAGAATGCATGGAGTCATTTATGCTCAACACTTTGTTCATTGCAGTATTCTCCGTAAAGCGAGTATTTTACAAAGAAATCTATAAATAAGCAAGAAGTACTAGAGAAGAAGTAGAGAGCGGAAGTAAAGGAAAGCAGGCTGATTGGCAACAGTAGTAAACACATTTATGATAAACACAGACGTACTGCCAAACATTTATCTACTCTACTTATTACGTCCAAATTTTTATTTTATTATCTCCAAATCGAAATTACTGTCTGTGTCTCTAACAATGTTAAGATCTTTCCATGAGGATTTATTTTAGCTTTGACAAAATGATCTCATGTTTTTCTACCCTTTCCAGCAAAATGCCTCTTCTTTTCCCAGTGTGGTGTCTCTCTGACCACATATGACGTGTGACTCCCTGTGGTCTGTACATGAAGAATCATGCAGATGTTTGTAGAGGCGAACCTGCTCGGCCAGTCTTCCAAACCGACCATGTTCAATGAAAGCGCAGCACGCGCTGAGTTACAAAAATTCAGAGGTGTGGAGCCTTCGCGCTGGAAACGACAGACGTGGCGACGTCATTTTATGGCTCACGCACCTCGGGCCGGGAACACCATGGCAACCATACACTGCCAAAAAAGCTCTGTCTTTTTCTGCTCTGATTGGTCAGCTTTTCCGCATCTGTGTTCCACTCTCGCTGTCTCTGTACCGTCCGTTGCAGCCAGGGACTGACTGTAATAGAGTATAGCAGCACTTTCTACTGTGAAAAATCAAATGTCAACCTCATGGTGGCACTAGATTAATGTTCAGAGGATCACCAAAGTCAGTACAGTAGTATTCATCCTCTGGGGACCATTAAAGGAGAACTTTAATAGTTATTTAATAGTTGTATCAAATGCCATGGCAAACTATCCAATAGTTGCTGAGATTATTTCAGTCTGGACCAAAGTGGTGGACCGACCAACCGACCGACACACGAACATTTTCAGCCCTATACACAGATTTAGTTTTAGGTATCACTGTCTATTAACTAAGAAGAAGATGACATACTTACATTTTTACACTCCTTTACACTCACTCGTTTCAGTTACACACACACAGGCCTTGGACCTATTCACCCTTTGCACTTGACGTCACGCTCCACTCGCGCGAATTATGGACGCCATGACGGACGGCGGAAGAGCTATGCTGTAGATGGACGGCAAGCTAAACACGTACGTTTTCGTTCGTGTTTGTGTTCTCACATTCACAATCTGCAGAGTACTCCTCACCAACACAAGCATGCAGAGTAATCCTCACCAACACAAGCATGTGTATGTATTGCCTTTCTGTTTTAAATGAGTGATAAATAAAATTATCCTCAACCAGCTAGCTGCCGTGCTAACCAGCTGTCCTGCTAACAGGTCCAACCCGATGATGACCCACATAACTAGCTAACATCGGTTTTTCACTGACCTAGCTACATATCCAAAAAAGAAAGCTGTTACCTTGATCATTTAACTTAACACACATACAAAAAATATCGGTTAAATTAAAGACGACATGGCATGGAAATTAGCTTCAAAAACGAGTTAAATGCGGGTCTGCGGCGCTCCTACACCGGCTAGCTGACGAGCTAGCTGCAGCTAGCTTTGGACTGCTTGCTAGCTGCTGCCCATCGCGTCATAATATCCACCGGTCAAATCTAAACATAGAACACAGCGAATATAATCACAGATAAGAAGATGGCTAGATGTTACAATTATGTGTGGTTTCTACTGATCATAGACACTCCGTGATTTACTGCATGGATTAACGTGTGATAGATAATTAATGACTGCACTTCCCAGAGCTGGGATGTCTTCAGGCATCCATTAACTAGGAAGTTGCATTGGCACACCCAGTGAACAACAGTATGTGGGTAGCCACACCCGACCATGTCCTCTAAAAACATGGGCTACGTGTTATATAAATATTTACTTAAGTAAAGAATAGATGTTAATACAAAATAAACTCTAGATTGATGTCTTATCTTTGCCATTATTACCTCCCCCGCCGTTTGCGTAGCATCGCGTACCTGTAACCCACCACCAGTATATGGGGATACCCCGTTTACCACATAGTGGTACAGATCGGTGGCAGACTCGGTGATTTAATGAGGTCCGTGAAAACGGAGGGAGAACGAATTAAGGGTCGGTATCCAATCTTGCTATCTCCAACTTCTCCAAATACCGCTCTTTGTGAGCACCTACCAGATGCCCTACCTTGACCGATAACGGCACGACAACTTGTTGTTCAATAGAAGAAGCCATATAAATACAGTTTATTTAGTGTTACGTATTTCAAACTGATTGAAACTTTCCGCTCGTCTACTACTGTTTAGCCTGTGCTTCCGCCGTCCATCATGGCGCCGTCACGTGGTCGTGTGACGTGTTTGCAAAGGGTGAATACATGCATTAAATGGAGAGATGTCAGAGTGAGGGGGCTGCCCATGGAAAGAACTGTTGGGGGCTTGGTGTACTGGCACCTATCCAGTTACCAGTACTGGCACCTCTCCAGCTACCAGTCCACCACTGTACTTGGTACGTACAGGGACTTCAAAATAAAATGTACTTAAGTGGCATTGCTTAAGTACAGTAACTACCACACTTTTAAGCCACGCAAGACTTTCAACAACCGTTTACACATGCAAATTACCCCTTCAACAGTCAAAAGCGAATCCAGGTTTCATGTACCCTTTTCCCAGAGGCACCAACCATAAAAACACCCTCTTGGTACAAACCTTTGCAGCCCGACAATTGGAGCAGTTCTCATTAGCTGTGAATGTGAACCCAAATACAGTCTGTTTACTAGTAGATGGGAACAAAGCACTGCGCCACGTATCAGAAAACATGTTGCTAATGCATTTTGCTGAAAAAACCTTCACAGACAGCAGGTAATTATATAAAATTGCAGGGTAAGCGAAAGATACCTGTCCTTGTAATTTGGCTGTTTAGCGTTTGTGCATTCGGTACAATTCATACATTCACTCACATACACACCTTTCGTTGTACTCCACAGTGGAGTGTTATCACAGTCCACTCCTCAATCAGAATCCTACCTGTCTTTCCCCCCCTCTCCCTTGTTCCCCAGCTTCATCCCACTCTCACACACTCTATTCATTTTCAAAATTACCATGGGGCTTGAGTTTTGCTATAGAGATTGCAGATTTGGAGTTGGCTGGAGTGACAAATGAGAAGAGGGCGTAGAAAGGAGAAGAATGGTGGTTAATTTGATTGTGGGTAGCTTGGCAGTTCTTAGCAGGTTATTTCTATTTTAATCGGAAGGTAATTTGTTTTTTGGCTTTATTTTGGAGATGTATGTGGTCTGTATTAATGTCTCCCTCCTATACTGTCCTATCTCTCCTCTCTTGCTTCTCACACTTTCCTCTAGTACCTTCTTTGTACTCAGTTTGCCTAAATATCTATTTCATTTGGAGGAGTTACTGGCTTTATTAAGATCAATATTGTGCTATGCAGCTCATTAAAACGTCTCAGTCTGGCATTAATCTACAAGACCTCAGCCACAGTGGAACATAAACAGGTTGTTTATGAGTGACGCAGCAAGTAGTTTTTTTTTTTTTTTCATTGACCGTTTATGTGAGTAAGCATATTGGCTGTTCGTGTGGAAGCAGGCTTGTTTATTGGTTGTATTTCAATGCTAATAGACCTTTATTGTTTATTGAGTGTAGGCCTGCTTAGCTGCTGTTCAATGGTAATTGAATTTTCCTTCTCTGTATGTTAAAAACAGTACTCTGGGCAAGGGAAGTATCTCTGAATGTCATGAAGTGTCTCCCACCATCCCATTTTATTTCTGCTCTTTATCCTGCCTGCTTCCTGCATATTGACTTCTCTTTCCTCTGTTTATTTAAAAAATGCATGACAGGCATTTTATTTTAATTGCTCCCGTACTGCCAAGAATTTTCAGACCTTTGTCTCTGCCATCTTTCTCTTTCCTCCCTCCTCAGCTGGTACGTGAGCTGCTACATGAGGGTCAGGCGATAAGTGTTGGTGTGTCAGCGGAGTCTGGCCTAGGTGGCCAGTGGCTGGCTCGCATCAGACAACTCATCAAAGAGGGATCTGTCCCCGATGTCAGTCTGGTCCCTGTGGGCATCTCCTACGACTGTGTGCCCAAGATCATCACACAGGTGGATGCGTGTAAACACACACTTACTGTACAAGGACACACAAACGGCACTTGATAAGAGCCTTCTGTAATGTCCTGAGCACGTGAACAGGTTTTGTTTAGAGCAGTGGTTTTCAAACTGTGCGATGCACAAAGACGCTCCTTATGAATCCAGAAATTACAAGGTTTTTAGGTTGTCTTCAGTATCAATCATATTATGGTGGGGGGTGCAGTTATCTCGATTTTGTCTGAGGGGGGGGCCCCACAGTGTCATACAACTGGTTCAGAGGGAAAATAAAACTGCCAGTGATGATTCACAGTACAGCTTTGGAAGTCTTGTTTCACAACTTTGCTCTCTAATTTCTCACTGGCCAGCGCTGGTTGATTAGTTTAGGTTTGCATTTAATTTTTTTCAAAGCAACTGCGATTATTAGTCTCCATTAGTCTTGCCCTCTGTTATCTGCACTTTGAGACGATACTGGAGAGTGGGTGTTTCTTTCGGTTAATTGCCATAATAAGGTCCTCGCCTCATCATTTTGTATTGTCGTTCACACACAGTACACATGCAGTACTGAACACCCAGTTCTCGTACCTACACTCAGACTGGCTATTTACCTTAGTGCTCATCGTAGATCCTGCTCATTAGTGGTATTGCTGCTGTAATGTCCCTCCTAAAGGCAAGGCCTTAGTATGATATAGTTGCCAACTCTTTGTATGTATCACTCGTGTGTGTGTGTGTGTGTGTGTGTGTGTGTATATTTACAGGTTGGCTTAAGCTCTGTGCTGCAGTGGTTTTGGTCTCTTCTCTGGATGAGAACAGGAGGAAGTGTGAGGATCCACTTCGCTCAGCCCTTTTCTCTCAAGGTGCACAGCAGAAAGAGCATATCATCAAAGCTTATCGTTTAAAGTGGTTTAAAATGAAGCAATGTCTACATTTGACACATCATCACTGGTAATAGACTTAAAGTGAGCATGAGTTGTGAGCAGTTCAACCAAAAAAATGGTGTTTCCTTCCCTGATTGAATACTGACTGGGAGCAACTGATGGTACAGGGTTTCTCATTTGCTTAACAGCAGCATGTTCAATTTGAGCCCAACTTCCCAAAGAATCACAGTGTTGCATTTCTTGACCTGAATATTTACTGCCATACAAATTTGGTCTGGAAAGATTACAGCTATGTGTATTTGAGTGATTTATCCTGTTGGCAGAGGCATGATAGTCTGCATCGGGGTTCTGGTCACTTGTAGGCTTCTGTAGTTGCATTTGGCAAACAGGATTTTTTCCATTCGTTTGTCCTATGGTTTCAGGCATGGTTTGGGAGCTTTGTTGTTGGTCAAAGTTTGTTTAACCATAGCTACCATTTGCTCCCAGCTGTGAAGCATAGTTAAAGGTACAGGATCAGAAATATCTATCAATATAATGCAATATAGTTTGAGAGAACCACAAACTGCAGCCTCCAAAATGATCATAAAGTTGAATCAACACTCTCAAACAGTTTCAACAAAAACTGAGCATTATAGCCTTCATGAAAGTAGCATTTATTGCAGGACTGTTATAGGTGTACCCAAAATCTAGCAACTGAGTGGAACTGAAGGTTATTACATGACAATAATAACAAAGGAATGGGCTGCAGCAAAAATAGTTGGAATTAAATGTTTTAATGCAAACTTGGTCTAATTTTCCTCACTTAGTTTACCAGAGTACCAATATTGAATGATTTAGAGATTATACTTTGTAGCTATTTGAGAGTGCATGTGTGCATCCATATTTGTGTGTGTGTGTGTGTGTGTGTGTGTGTGTGTGTGCGCGCGCGCGCGCGTGCAGGAGATGTGCGAGTCAGGGAGGTGCAGAGTAGATGAATGGCTCCCTCTACAGGACCTGTTGCTGCCTGTTATCCTCAACAACAGGTAATCAAACCACCTGTGTGCATACCTATATGCTCAAGTGAGTGTTCTACTGTTTGTGAACAAACCACAATGGAATACAGATTTGCATTGTGTTTTAGCTAACATCTGTGAAATTGAAAAGTTACTTTCTCTTAAACTTTGAAGATAAACTTTCCTCTAAACCTTGAATCTGGCACAGACAATATGCAAAAGCTCTGATGAAAGTTTTCATCCTCTTAGACTCGGTCCAATTACCATCAACATTACACTGTCTGCCAGTGAAAAAGATAACAGAAAGAAAATAACATCCTCGCTCAATCTCTACTTGGCATCTGACAAGCAAAGTGTTTAATTCTTCTGAGAGAGCGGGATGCAGAAAAAATAAACCGCAGGAGTGAAATAGATGGGAAATGATAGATGAGAAGAGGTAGAGGATGGTTATCAGCGTGTGAGTAGTTTTGGTTCTTTGTGCATGTCTACCTCATTAGGAAATTCTTTCTTTTTATTAGGAATAACCCCTTGAGATGTAGCATCTCGTTTTCGAGGGGGTCCTTAAAGACAAACATATACAATACATTCACAATTAGACAAAACAGTTAACAAAACAACTTGAGGAGACCTCAAGAAAAACATACATCAAACAAATTAACTCATTAACATTGTCCTGTATGTAACACTGTCTCTACCATGCTTACCCATTCTGTTTGGCTGCTGAAGTGTCTTTTTTGTTTAAAATGCAGCGAATGTGAGGGATGCTGTAATGAGAATTAAAATCAGTATCAGCTTTAATGGCCAAGTAAGTGTGAACACATACAAGGGATTTTCATCTGGCTTATTGTTGCTCTCTATGTACATACACAGAAATAGACATATGACTAAAACAAGGACAACAAAGCTGAACAAGGTAAACATAAACATTTGACTAATATGTACAGATATAAGGATGTCACATACACATGCATTCACATGTAGACTAAACGCTCTGTGAGGATTGTAACCAGTAGTACAATAGTGCAATGCAAAAGTGCAAATGGTGCTGGAATAAAAAAAGAATTATTAATGACAGTATATGCAGTGTATATTTGACAAATGAAAATTCCTCAAATACATACATTTAACTCAGTTTATTATTTGTTTGAGAGGAATTATGTGACAGATATGACACGCTCTCTCTGATACACTACCGTATATCTCGCTAACACATAAATAACACACTCATATCACTCCAGTGAAGCCTCAGATAAGCAGCTCATAAAATGTATTGCACACGCCTCCGTTTTTGAGTGATGTAGCTGCTGTTTTACACGCTTGTATGCACCTAAAATGCCTGAGTCTACAGTGCTATTTTACCCAAACGCATGTTCCTTTTATCTCTCTGAAATATGGTGTTAAAGGATCCACTGAACTCTCATAATGGTCATTAAGAGTTTACTGGAAATACAGCTCATTGTCCTTCTCCTGAGCCACAAATGAGGGTGAGTTGATAATTAATGAAAACTTTATATAATATAATGAAATGAAGCCTTTCCATTTTCTTAGCGGACGCCAATAGTATATACTTGATTACTACTTGATTTGTTACCTCTATAGATCAGCATTGACTAAATATCTTGTAAACAAGCTTAGGAATAGTGTTTCATTTCAATTCACAACTGATTTCTTTTAGGTTTATGATTAAAATTTTGTTTCATATTCTCATTATCTACCCAAGAGCTTCCTCAGTGCTTTGGTTCATTTTGTAAGTTTAAGTAAAGAGGTAAAAATGAACACCAAAGTATGATTTGCATTTTGTACTACCTTGTCATTTGCAGGTGCCTTCATCATTTCAGGTCTTTTGTGAAAATAAATTTTATTTCGGCAACACTTTCTATTACGCCCATGTCTATGATTATAAACATCCTTATAATGTGTTTTAACCTGCTTATAGCACTGTATAAATATAGCACTCATTAATATTCATATTCATTCATGTTTTATAACAATAATTATAACACATTTTATCAGGTCATCAAGGTCAAGTATACTCAATACTTCATAATTGCGGGTCACCAACTGACATTATTTTTGTATTTGTATTTTGTATTTTGACATTATACAAAATTAGTGTATTATAATTTTCATAGCAGTAATACATTATAATCATTTCATAATGTATTATAATTAGGGCTGTCAAAATAACGCGTTAATTTCGATTAATTAATCTGAGAAAAAATAACGCGTTAAAAAAATTAACGTGGATTAATCCATTCCATATTGATGTTTGCATACAGACGACAATCTGGTGCCACTGATATGTCTGCGCTTCTCTCTGCTGCTCTGAAACAAACGTTACAGGAAACACAAACCCCGCTGCATGTGACGCTAGTTAACACAATACTCAACAGCAGCTAACGTTAGCCTACCACTAGCTAGTAGCTGGATTAAACACGGTTACAATGCTGACAGCTAACGCTAAACGGTGTAAAGTGTGACTGTGTTTTACTGTAGAGGATTCAACACAGGTATGTAACAATCTGTAGCTGCCGTCGGAGAAACAACACAGACGGTGCGTTCAATGAAACTGGTAAACTACAGCCTCATGGTGCATTTGAAGTTATTGTAAATGTCCTTTACCATCTGGTGGTTGTTTTTGTCGTTCAACAGCAATTTACTAGTGAAATAAGTTATTGTTATACATTATTATTAAATCATTTAATGTTGACCATATGGCCTTAGCAATAAACAAGCCGTTCTTTAATGTCACCAAATGTTGTTTAGTCCCCTTTTTTTTCTTTTCTTTTTTTACTTTCTTAAAAAGTATTGGTTCAGGTATCGTTAATTATGTATGCGATTAATTTTGATTAATTAATCAGAGTATGTAATTAATTACATTACATGTTTTAATCGATTGACAGCCCTAATTATAATGTGATTATAAGTTAGTCTAAGTATAATGTAATAGTTCCCCCCCAAAACTCGCTCTAAAGACTCAATTGATTTAAATTATAGATAATACCTGAAACAATTTCAACTTAACCTATAGCTGTATATTTTATTTTTATGTAAACAAAATTGACTCCTTAAAAAACAAACAGGCAAAACCCATGCACTGGTGTAAACACTTGGTTTCTCTTTCTCTTTGGTCTCTTTTCTTTTTGCAACTCCCTTGACAATGAATCTAATTTGATGCAACACAATCTGATGGCACAAGTCCAACAGTGGATCTTTTCTTAAAGTTTGCCGACTGTGTTACCCTTATTTAAAGTTGTAATAGTGTAGTGTAGTCCTGTTTGATTTTGCGACAGCTGTGATTACTGTGGTATCAGCAAGTGTGGTTTAATTTAGCAAACACTCCATGTGCAGCTACTTTGTCAGAAAGCAGAAGAGCAACTTGTGTACAGTATCCAAACAAACTTTTGTTTAGTAAAAAGTTGGTTACCTTGCTGAGGAGTTGGAGGTGTGCAACGTGTCACCTGCAACTCTTCATCCTCCATCTCTTGTTAATATTTAAAACTGATACGTTGTCAAAATATCCGCAAAAAAAACGCGGTTAGTGCTGACCACAGTGGCAAATACATTTAGTTTTCTATGGCTTCTTTAGAGTAAAAGCCTATGTTTCGCCAGTGTAACACATTTAATATGAAGCAGGATGTTTGGTTTGCATCAACAGTAACTTACTCAGCTCTGACTCAGTGTAAAGACAGGGAACAGTAAGCAATGAGGTAGGCGTGTAACAATTACTACATAATTGTCTAATTGTCAATATTTTTACATAATCGTGGCTTCTTTGTTTAACCACAATTAACTAAGGTCCTAAGGTATGACTGTTGATGGTAATTGTTGATTTTGTTTGGATATGCAAAATTGTAATTATATAAGTGATTATTGGTCGGACTGTTGAGCTAAAACTATGCTAGTTGTTGGCACTTGACCCTATACACGTTTTATTACAAACGAACCCTAACAAAAATTACAATACAGTTAGATTTTTTTTTTTTATGATAATAAAGAGGCTTTTACTTCATAGGCTGTGTACTGTGTTACTACCTTATCTCGGTCACATAACGGTGATATAACCAAAAGATGTATTCTGGAATTCATTTAAAACTTTAATTTGTTTTAAAAAAGTAATAAACAAATAAATGTTTTTGAACTTGACTGAAAGAGACAATTATATTGTTAATTGCAATTATTTTTGAGACAATTAATTGTACAGCAAAATTTGGAATTGTTACAGTTCTACAATGAGGCTGAAATCATTAAAATAAAATTGTGCTTGAACCCAGTGTGGGATTGGCAGACTCCACCACTAACCAAGAAAACAGCTATATAGAGAGGTAATCCATACATTCATCCATCTATTAGCTATACCCGATTATTATTGAGGGTCGTGGAGGGGGCCTCGAGCCAATAGAGAGGTAATACCTTAATGTAAATACATTAAATGGGTATTGTCGATAAGGATCATAACTTTAAGTATAAGTCAGTTGAGACGACCTAAAGTCACATTTCTGTAAATTTTCTGACAACCTTCTTTCCTCATCTCACTTTTATTCACTCAAGAACTGACAGTGTGTTTGGGGGGAGGAGGATGTCGTGGCTTCTGCCGCCTTCTCATTATGCAGCTGAACTCAAAGACTCAACTCATCCTGAGAGAGACCTCAGCATCGCCATCATCCTCCACCTCATCTTCTGTAGGTCCAGGATTATTTTCCCCTGCTGAATCGTAACAAATCTTTATAAGCTTTTGTTTAATGGTATGCAAATTGCTGTGTGTGTGTGTGTGTGTGTGTGTGTGTGTGTGTGTGCGTGCGTGCGTGCGTGCGTGCGCTCTATTTCTAGCTGCAGCCTCCTGCACGGCTGTGATGTCCACCAGTCTGGTGTCCAGTCTTTTGCTTTACAGACACCGCAAGGTACATGCATCATCTCTGTGTTGGCGTGTTTGCTGAGCAATTTACACCTGGGTGCTGTCAGAATTAAAATCTTCCCCTGCCCCTCTAAGGCTCCATCAATACTCTAAGAGGCTCATAAACAGAATTGTTTTTTGTGCAAGTTTATTAGCGTGTGACAGTGATTTTCTGAGTCATACCCACCAGTCGCTAACTAACACCACCAGATGGTTAATGCTCACGTCTCATTTTGGAACAAAACTCCATCCTTCACCTCCACAGGGTGTGAGCGCTTCTGTTCTGTGTCGTGATGTGGCCTGGCTCACGGAGGAGCTGTTGTTCAGGAACAAAGACGTCGGTTTCGGGGGAAGTTTGGGGGAGGTTGTCCACCATTCCCTCTCCCTGCTAGCCCCTCACCTCATCATAGCTGCAGTGCCATCTAGGTTGGTTTTCTGAAAAACAAAGATGAACATTGATAAGCGCTGAACAGCAAAGTTGTGTTGCTTATCAAAAATCCAATTTCCCGTTCAGTGAAGCCTCTTTCTCCATTATTGTCCATGTCTCCCTCCTTCTAGGAAAGACCCTTTTATTGTGCCCTGTACTTCTCTTGCTGCCACTCTTCACCTCACCCTCCAGGCCCAGATTGTCACACACACCTTTATTTCAGAAGCTGTTGGTGGTGAGTGACTTTGCATGCAAGTATTTGAGTAGCTGACAAAACTTTTCCTTGAACACTTCAACCTAAATATCATCTTGAGACCCTATGTTCTACAGACGCCTTATTTTTCGTAGGAGGCCTTGGCCGTGGTACTGACTGTTGGCATGTTGCTATGGAAAATCAGTTTGAAACATGACATTTTTAAAGTACTTAGTATTCAGACTGTTTAAGGGCATGCTAAGCATTGAACAGTGTCAGGGCACTGTACATGCAGCAGCTAATTTTTTTTATCCACTAAACCTAAAAAGAAGGCTATGTTCTTTAGCTGGTTTCAACTGTTTCTTCTGTCAGTTCTTGTATGATATTGTCCCCTGATTTCCAGTTGTGTCAATATGTGTGATGTGTAGATAGAGATGATAAATTAAATGATCCCCCTGTAATACGTGAGTTAGGTAGGAAATTAGACAGCAGAATGATTTGAGACCATATTTCAACTAAAAGACTCAGATTTACCCCAAACCAGGCCTTCTTTAGGTTACAGTCTTTTTACAGTCTATGGTTACAGTCTGCCTTTAAATACTTCTAAATTCCAGAAAGACAGCAGGAATGTTGAATTAGACTGCATTAGTTTTAGCTAGGTGTACCTTAACTAAACCGGACACTGAGTGTAGTTTGTCCTTGGGTCTCATTTGTAAAAGGCATCTTGATCTCATTTAGAGTTCAAGTTTGAACTAACTAAAATCAAGTCTCCTACTAGAGAGTTAACAGCTGCCCTGCTGAAGTGTCACTGAGCAAGACAATACTTTATTAACCCTAACCTCAACCAAGGGTTTTTGTTGCTTAAACTTGATTATACCCTAACCAAAGCTTATTTACCATAACCACAATCTTTCACTAGCCTTAACCACACTGTAGCTGCCAAGCGCAGATATTGAGAATTTTAAACATTGGCATCAAAAAGTAATCCAGGGTTTTTGCAGAATCTCCCAATTTTGGCGTTCTTGTTTGGCGATAGGGTTGGAAACGGCATAGTCTGCATCAACGGAAGTACATTTCCAGGATAAAGCCTGACATCCGGCGCTTGGCTCACGCGCCGGATGTCAGGCTTTGCTCTCACCTTCTGCTCTCTGTGTGTTGCCGTTCTCAAAATCCCTTTCAATAGGGACACGACAAAATTTGAGCTAGCAAGCTACATGCTGAAAATTTGGATCGTGCCTCAAGGCAGCCCTGCTTGGTTCTTTCGGTGAATGATTGTAAAGATTTAAAAAGAATATGTTTACGGCATTTACTCTCTAACTGGGACGTTTCGGGGTCGATTGGCGGGATTGCTGTGGACAAAGTACACACGGTGATACACAGGTAAGATTTTTATTACGTTTAACCATTTATCCAGCTAATTTATAATAGCTCCTGTTACTGTATTGTGTTAACAGTTAACTTCATTTAATAATACCACAGCTTGTTCAGAACATACTGCGCCCAAGACAATTGTGATTTGATTTAAAGAAATGCAAACAACTCAAAACGTTTTTTTTTCTCGTACCCTGGAATGAGTTGTGTGGATGAGTTGGACCTTACTCCACAACACTGTGGAGATAGGTCTGGCAGTGCGAGGCTAGAAACAGCATGATGTGTATAAGTAATATATGGCAATCATCTAATGGCAGAAAGCCTACAAATGTGTTGTTTTGAATTACAGGAAGCTACTCTGCCTGCATGAGTCATTATTTCTGCATGACTTGTTTTGGTTGTATAAGAAGTAGAGCTAGTGGGCAGGGGGCTTTGAACTGCTGAAAGCCTGTGTTTTGTAGATTACAACATGGACGCTAACCTTAAGCAGTAAAAATAGGTTAAATCCGCTATATTGAGGTAATTATATTTTGTTGTGTAATATCCTGTAGTGGATAAGGTACTCAGATCTTTTATTTAAGTAAAAGTACTAATACCACTGTGTAGAAATACTGTTACAAGTAAAAGTTCTGTATTCAGAATTTTACATTTAAACATATAATTGGACTATATTATATAATTAGTGATGCATTAATATTTTCATCTATTTAATGTTGCAGCTAGTAAAGGTTTCTAACTTGAATTACCTTATATTCTGCTTGTGATTTTTCCCTGGGGATCAATAAAGTTTTACCTTAACTTATAATACATCATTATTTATTGGTTGATTATATTTTGTATTGTTAATCTGAATCTGCAAACCAGTAACTATAGATAAATGTAGTGGATTCAAAAATACAATATTTCCCTCAAAGATGTAGTGAAGGAGCAGTAAATGAAAAAAAAGTAAATTACAAGTAATTCAAAATTGTAACTTAGTACAGTGAATAAATGTATTTAGTTACTTTCCACCACTGGTAATATTGTAGCAAATCTATGGACTAATCTAAGGACACTTAATCAACTCAAATCTCCTAAAGCATCCATAATGGTTTGTCTTCCAGGTTTGATTTTGTGACAAAATCTGTGACTCTGTTTAGGGGCACGAACAATCTGGATGTCAAGACTTTCCCACCATCACATGAAAGCAGGATAATAGGGATACAAAATATAAATAAAATAAAAAACAAAATGGCAAAAACCCTGCTTATCGGCAAAATCTCATCAACTGATCCATTAGCTAAAGACTTTGTCCGGTGTTCAACATATTTAGGACAGAATACATGAGAGAGAGAGGGGGAATGACATGCAACAAACGGCCGCAGGTCGGAGTCGAACCTGCGGCTGCTGCGTCGAGGAGTGAACCTCTATATATGGGTGCACGCTCTACAACATGAGCTACCCGGGCGCCCCAAACAGTAACATTATAAAATATTTTGCTAAGATAAAGACAAAAACCTGCTTATTGTTAATACCAAACACTAGATTTCTCACAGTGTGTATAAGGAATTAGAGCCAATGATCAAATGTTTATGTGCGAGTTTGTTCTTAGCGTGCGCAGTGTCTGCTATGCTGTGCGAGGTGGTCGGCAGTGGTGTCAGCAGCAGGCTGAGGAGTGACGGGGTGGACGGAGAGCAGGACAACAGTGACATGGAGTTTGATGTGGTGCTCTGCCAGTCCGAGCTGATGGAGAGAGCCCTGCAGCTCTGCCATCTCCTGCCTCCGGGCTTCATGCCAGTGAGTATGGATTGATATTGCTCGCACACACACAAACACATCTAGTGTGTCTCATTCAATGGAAGTTTAATGAAGCTGAACAGCCATTCATCCTTCTCTGCTGCCTCTGTCTAAGGCAGAGAGAGAGGGGTGTGTGTGTGTGTTTTCCATCAGACTGACTTAAAGGGCTCCGACTCTGAGCCAGATATACTATTCCTTTCTCTGTTTGCTCAGCTTTCATTTTGGCAGCTGCTCTTTCTTGTCTCTTCTGCTTGCAGCTCTGTTTCTCACCCCATTTCTCTCCGAAAGATATCGCTCCTGGTCTCATCTTCCTGCCGGTCATCTTTCATTCTCCTGTGATCTCGGTTACATCTCTACTACACATCTCATGCTCTCTGTCAGCTGTCTCCCCGTCTAACCTTTCTTCACATTTGAGCTTACCCATTATTCTCTCTCTCTCTCTCTCTCTCTCTCTCTCTCTCTCTCTCTCTAGCCCTGTCAGTCATCCCAGAGTTTCGCTCTGGATGCAGTTGACAGTCTGGTACGCTGTGGCATCCTGATCATGGAAGAAGTAAGATAAATGTACACATTTCTAAAAAATTGTATCTAAAACGTACATAATTTAATGCCTTACTGTTTTGTAAAATACATTGCCTCCAGTTAATTTTTTTTATTAAAAAAACCTAAAAGGATCTGGTCGCCATTTTCTCTGCAAATCCCTTTTTTCAAGTTAGGAGAATAACTGAAACAAAATAAAAAGAACAAACAGGATTAATAAAACAGAAACCCACCATCAACTGACAATAATACAAGCTTAGTGAAATCAATCACAGACAGGCAGAACAGTTTATTGTGTAATGTCAGGTGTCAGACTTGATATTTTATTTTGTAATGAAACTTGTTACATTGAACACAAAATGTGCATATATGACTCGAACACTCAGTATTTGAAGTCAGTCACAGACTAACCCTAAATCTGACATGCTGCTGTCTGTTTTACCCTCCATTTTTTGTAGATTCCCAGAGACGTTCCTATCTGTGATTTCTGGAAGAAGGAGGGCGCTCTGTCCTGGACCACCACTGATGACCCTTATCACAGCGACTCTGACTGTGACATGGAGGAGCAGGAACTGCGTTCCTACAAGGTACAGAATAGCACTGCTGGGCCCTTTTGCAGCGTGACTGTTAATGTGATTTTTCATGGATCAACTTCCAAAGGGACCAAACAGCAAAAGTCAAATGACTTTGAAGAGCCTCGAGAGTCAGTATATGTGAAACTGAAACTGCATCAAGGGAGAAAAACAATCAAAGCACATTGACATGGGAAGACAGACACAGCTTCCTTTTTTCAAACAAACCATTTTATTTATTTTTTTTTAAAGAAAATACAAAACATACAGTTTACAACATGAACACATCCTCTCCCATCCTGAAACCACTCATTCGTTATCACCACACATGCAGTAGGCCTCGTTTGTCAACTTAGGTACAGTTACTTAGACAAAAATGAATACAAGATGAAATAATAACCATAATATTCAAGACAATACATTAGAGTAAAACCAAAATAGCCAAACTGTAAACCAAATAAACATTATGTATATAATACCACCTTGTTCGTTGAAACAAAAACATTTTTTGGGAGCTTGGAATATTCACTGTGGACTATCTCTCTTTTTGTTTTGTATGCTGCTTTTGTACTTCACCTTTACCCAACTGTGGTTCGAAACGCACACTATCATCTTCCTTGCTTTCTTGGGATACAGACATTATTTCACACTATTTTATCAGAAAATGTAAGGAACACTGTAACTGGCTACAATAAGCTATACAGAATACATCCAAATAAGTTCTTATGCCTACCTGTGCCGCAAGGAAGTTGACCTACCAGCCCAGTAAAACCACTACGACCTCCACACTGGTATAAAATCCTCTCTCTGACTACAGCTTTGTTCACTGAGGAAGAGCTTCTTCAATGTTTATACAGCTTTGCGCTTGTACTCTAATCTTTTAACTTTCTCCATCCAATGGTGCCTCTGCTCCGCTGCTCTCACCTCAGGTGCTAAACGAGGACAGAAAACACCTCCATACCTCCCTGACCACCTCCTCTCCTGCCTGTTATCAGTTAGCTTCGGGTCTCACAAAGCTCGCTGCTAGTAATCCAAGTTAAATTGCTATAATAACTCATTCTCAAGGAGAAGCCTGGTCTCATGTGGGCTCAAAGTTTAGAGATGCCCCCCAAAAAAGCTTTATTTTGCTCACTGTATATGTAGAACTTTGTTTTTCCAAAGGCAATTACATTTTGTATTAGTTGTTGTATGTAAGCTGAGGAGCAATATATTCCCTCAGGTGGCAAGGATGTATATGGTTGTATACATAATCAGCAGCTTAAAAATAAACTTAACCGTTTCTTCACCTTAACTATTTCAACCACTCAACATATACACTGATACAAATCTATCTGATGAGCTAATATCAGCCTATATATTGGTGTTTCTGTCTTTACTTGCTACCACATTCTTGTGGGGCCACACACAAATATTATGCTGCGTGTCCACTTGTAGTAATTGACTAATATTTTGCCCAGCCGCCTCTCTGGCCTAATGTGTTTTTACTCCTCAGAACAGCAGTTATTAGTTAAGTATTGTATGACTGCTCTCTCTTTTCTCACTGCCATGCTAATTTTAAAGTTATACTGTGTATTGAAGCTTTTTGAAGTGCTGCATATTAACATCATGATTGTTTAAACACTGAGTGAATTAGCCTAATTGACTAAATGGCAACTGCTTGTTGAAAAATTTGATGAGCTCTATTCAAAATGTTGCACTGAATAAAATATACCACTTTGGTATGATGATTGGATTCATTGTATTTTAAGGACAAAATGAGGAACAAATACAAAACAGTCTGATAAGTTAAGAAACCCAAAATACTGTAGCTGTGGCCGCCTGACCAGTATGCTGTACTGGTCAGAGCATCAATCTTTTCAGAGACTTAACATTTCATAATGGTTTTGTATGGCTCTGTAATGACCAAGGAATACCAGTCAATTTTACAGAACCAGCTACACTCTACAATATAAACTCCACCCCCATGTATTTCCATATTACATGATTATAATGGCCCTATACACTATTTTTAAAGGGAATTAATGAACCCCCAATTTCATGGCCTCCCAAATTACCAGATGAAACCATGAATAAAATGTTTGGTGTGGAAGAACATGACCGGCCTGCACAG
Source organism: Sander vitreus (assembly GCF_031162955.1). Taxonomy (NCBI): domain Eukaryota; kingdom Metazoa; phylum Chordata; class Actinopteri; order Perciformes; family Percidae; genus Sander; species Sander vitreus. The sequence goes on from NC_135859.1 coordinate 23,608,701, forward strand.
AGCCCTGACCTTAACCCCATCTAACGCCTTTGGAAAGACTTTAAACCTCAAATCTGAGCCGGTCTTATTACCCACCATCATCGCCCGACCTCACTAATGCTCTTGTGGGCTGAATGGGAGCAAATCCCTGCAGCCAGGTTTCAAAATCTTGGGGAAAGCCTCCCTAGAAGAGTGGAGGCTGTTATAGCAGAAGATTAAAGTCCATGGTTTTGGAATGACATGTTCAACAATCACATATGGGTATAATGTTGAGGTGTCCACGTACTTTTGGCCATGTGGTGTACATAGATTTTACTTCTCGTACTTGACAACTTCCTGATGAGGACTGGTGCCAAGTTCAATTTATTCATCCATAAAATCCTGGAAATTACAGTTCTCCCAGCCTAATAAACCAACGCAGATTACAGGACATTGGAAACAAATACCCATGAAATAAATTCATGGATAAAAACAACAACAAAAAACTGTATTCTAACAATAAAAACTGTTAAGGTGGGGGCTGTTAAAGGACCATTCCAAACAACAGCATAAATGCATAATTATGTCCTTACACATTTCTGGTTGTACTGTTGTATCCCTGTGGTATAAAAAAGGTAAATTAAGGAAATAAAACAGGAAAAATGCTCTGAAGGGCTTCTGAAGACATGAGGTGAGTCTATTGGGACTTTCCTTCTACTAATAAAAACTTGAATGTTTTACTGCATGAAACCAAACACTAAAACCGACTTTACGGCACCAAGATTTGAACCAACGACACCCACAGGCGACAGACCAACTGACAGCGACTTCTCTCTATATGCTCATTGTAACGGAAAATGCTCTTTCATTCCTGCTCTCCCCCATTTTTCTGACCACTCCTGCTTCCGTCTCTGTCTACTTTTCTAGATAAGCCAGCCGAGACAGTGTCCAGACATGCTCTTCTTCCTCTGTAGTATGCTAGCTGGTCATCTGAGGGCGCTGTGCTGGACGACCACCGGACTGGAACTTCTACACACACCTCTGCCAGGTATGTCCATTGTATGCTTAAGGCACAGTGTTCATCTCTGATTGATGTCAGGGGGAGTAACGCATATTTTGGTTAAAACATGTTTTTGTTGCAACTTGGTGAGACTTTTATATTGTCCCTTAAAAAGTATTTCACCACTTTTTTTTTTAAAGCAAAGGACCAAATTAGCTCATACATTAATTCCACATCAAGTAAAAATGATTGCTGATGGTGTTCTTCATGTCTCTATTTATGTTTCACCCTAAGCCATTTGCACTGACCCACCAGTTATATATATATATATATATATATATATATATATATATATATATATATATATATATCTATATATATATATATATATCTCTTAGCAGACTGTCCCAACTTTGTTCTGAGTGGAATAAGTGGCTCTATTTCCATGTGTTCTGCTGCAGAGGCAGATTTTGTTTCTCAGATACACTCCCATCTGTGTGACACAGCAAATAAGAAGAAACGGCACTATGGTAAGCTTAACCTGATATCCTCTCCCAAACACACACAAAGATCTTCCATTTCTTTGTGTCTTAACTTAAAACACTAAAAGCCTGTCATCTTGCTTTTTCCAAATGATTCATTCAAAACATGTATAAGACAATCACAAACTACCCAAATGACACCCTTCAACCCTGCACTGTGTATACAATCCCAACAGTCCCACTGGTAATGGCTTTGTTCTGTTATCCGGACTGGGTTTTTCTATATTGGATATCGGTCTGTTCCTTTTCATTCATGTGTGCCTTTGTGCCGTATCTAACAGAGAGCTGCTCAGAGGAGGCTGCACACACAGCGGTTAGATCTCTAATAGACCTGGGGGTGAGTGACAGCCTCAACAGTACGTGTGTGTCTAAATCCGTCTGTGTGGAGAATTACAACTCGACTCAGGATGGAAAGTTTAGGTGCAGTCCAACTCCCTAATAGTTTTACATGAATCCCAGTACAATGTTCCCAGGTGAAAAGTGTTGCACTCTCTGGCTTCATATCTCTATATATTCTGATGACGTTTTGGCCCTCATCAGTGATTATTGATTTGAAAAAAACCTGAGGGCCCAATAGAGATGTGCATATGAAGCAAATGTGTGCGACACTTTACATTACATGTCATTTAGCCAACGCTTTTATCCAAAGCGACTTACAGTTGCACGCCTCTGGAGCAACTAGGGGTTAAGTGTCTTGCTCAGGGACACATTGGTTGATGTATCGCAGTGGGAATTGAACCCAGATCTCCCACAGCAAAGGCATGTGTCATATCCACGGTGCCATCACCACCAAACACTTTTTTCTTATTTTCAAGTTTACCTCCATTGATCAGCACCTCAGGACAACCCTTGGTGTGCGTGTTCGATGTTCCCAGGTGAGCCTTAATCCAACCCAAATGCCAAAATCGATAATAATCAATCAATTGCTGGCAGAGTTTTTCAACAATATTCTTGAGCTTCAAGCTCGGCATAAACAGGAATCCAACCTGATTTTGCTGCAACGAGAGAAACTGAGCCTGACTCGAGCCAGCCATATCCAATCAGGTTTGAGGCAGAAATGTCGATCTTTAAAAAGAATTCCCTGGGCCAAGGGCACTAGTGATTTTTAAATTAGAAATTGGAAAAGGGTAGCACAGGCAATACTTGGCTTTAGTCTGTAATTGCCAAAGTGATACACACTTCAAATTTTGGTCTTTAAAAAGAAAAATACTTATACCTATAATCCTACTATTGTTGTCTATATCTATATACAGTACATTTACCACCATTTCAAACTATGATGGATGTAATTTCAAACATTTATAAATCATCACTGCTATCAGTGGTGTACTTAAGTAACATTTTGACATACATGTACTTAACTTTAGTACTTTCATTTTATACTACTTTTTACTTAATGTCTACATAGCCGCAGAGCAGCAAGTTAACAGAGCAACAGCTTCAGTTCTCCGTCTGTCTCTACACAGGATGAGTTCAGGCACAACATTGAGTGTAGGTCACCCGTGTGTTGGCAGCGCTTCGGAGCCTAACACATAATCACTGTCGTTAGCCATTGGACTTTTTATTTTACTACATTTATACGATAGCTGTAGTTAATTTGCAGAAAATTATTTTACACATATAATATATGCTCAGCTTGTAAAATAAGATTTGTTATAAATTAAACTACCCAGCAGATAAAACATGCTAATAAGTGAGCTTCTCAGGTCCTGGTAGGTGTATTTTTAACCTTTGGTCAGAGCTAGGCTAGCTGTTTCCCCCTTGTTCCAGTCTTTATGCTAAGCTAATGGCATGCTGGCTGCACATGAGCATACAGACATGAGCATGGTATTGATCTTTTAACTCTCGGCAAGAAAGCAAATCAATTTCCCAAAATACTGAACTATTCCTCTAGTATATAAGTACATTATGCTGATAATATTCCAGTGCTGATTAAGATTTTGATTGCAGGGAAACTGTAAGGTGACTTATTTTTTGAGGATTCCTCAGTGACATATTTCCCTTTTTCTTCCTACACTCCACTCAGTCACAAAGCCCAGATAAAGGCTTTATGTTTGTTGATGGATTATCAAGCTGCACAATTTTCAAGTCTTGGGTTATTGTTTTTCATGCAGTGCAAGAAGGAAAGCGAATGGTTTATATGAGCGTCTGTTATCTCCATCTGCACTAACTCTTCAAACAACAGCAGTGAATAATAAAAAGGAGCCGGCATTCTATCTGATTAACACCAACGTTAGTCTATGAACTGAATAGAAATGCCGGTTCTAGTCAGAAAAATGGAGAAAACAGCAGCTCACTCATAACTCCGATGCAGCCTTTTTATCCATAGATATATTATGTTTCTGCACAAATCTACACTCTTTACAATTTACAATGTACAACTCAGTAAAGTAGATAGTGTCTGTATCAATTAGTCTGTGTGTTGGGAATCACTGCCTTTTAAAAATAGAGCATTATTGACCTATATACTGTATCTGCAAAGATCTCATGAGGCCATATTAATTTTCTTATGAAGGTCATCAGTCGTTATCATGCTCGTCTTTGGGATTGGACAGCTAACTCTGTGATGTCAAGACGGCTTGATTTCTAAGATCTACAGGTCAAATCAAAGGGGAAATGTGCGTCTAGTGTTTATACAACTGTAAAACAAAAGAAAGGGCAGTGCTATCTGAAGTTTGACTCTCCCATTTTGCTTCATTATTTATTTTTTTTCTGAGTGAATAAGGTGGTTCTTTTATTTGTGTAACATCTTTGTTTTTCATTTTTGAAGGTTTTGTTTTTATCTCTGTTATTACTTTTTTTTTTTATGTTGGACTAAAGATAAGAAAAGCTCAGTGTTCAAATAAAGGGTACTAAATAAAAAGCATTGTGGTTGCCCTGACAGTGCTGTGTTTATGTTCGCTTCAGGTCCTTTCGGAGGAGTGTCAGAAAGGAGGCGTCTTCCTGGGTGTCAGTCCTTTGTTCCAGTTGTCAGAAAACAGGCAGAAACTGCATCGCTTCATCTCACAGTACCTCTACAATTAATGTGTTTAACTGTGCAGCATGACTCAAGGCCCTGGCACAGCTTTGTTGTATTGCAGATTCTGACCTCATCCTCTGTTAGTGTCATAGAAGCTTTTGTTCGGTGTTAAAAAATATGCATGCTGAGCCGGGATGTTCAAGCCTTAACGTTAATTGCATATAGATTTTACAGTGTTGAGACATTGATTTAAATTTTGTCATTAGTAAAAGCATTAGCATAAAACCACAGGAGATAAGGATTTTGAAGTCCCTGTAATCAGCTGTGAAGACTGATTACATGTTTATGTTGTAATGAAGGCCGTGCAGGTTTATTTGTAAAGTGAACATTAAGTTAAGTTCTGCTTTGTTTCTTGATTTTTTTTTTTTCACAAGTTGATCAGTTAACCAATGTTCAGATTGACAATAAACAAATGTGCTGATTTCATCAACTCGACACACTCTGTTGGTACAGTCAAGAGTCAGCGCGGCTGTTTTTGTCCTTTTTAACTGGATCATAAACCAAAGCTGCAGATCAGCTCTCATCGACCGTGAAACCCTACTGCCACCCGGTGTTGGACCGAGTGTTAAAGCCTCAATACCTTTCACACATGCATCACAATAGCTGGATCTTAACTCCAAAGTACACCCTAATGTACGCAGGGTTTAAGTATATGTATTTACAAAATTCAGCTTACTCAAAATAGTCAATGTATGAATTAAAAAATCCTTGATTTTTGAGTGTGCGGTTGTCACACAACACACTGCACAAAGGAAACCGAGGAGCTGCTCACAGCTTGAAAAAACTCGTACTAATTTTGGATGAGGGTGAAACGGCTCCAGAAACACCTGAATGTAACGTTGAAATTTTAATCTATTAGTTTCACAATTTTAATTTTAAGTGACTCAATGGTCAAAAATAATTACCAGGTACAAAAAGTCACATCATCACACTACTGCCAAATGCAAAATGGGTCCATCCACTCCAGGTTTGTCTAAAGCTGTCTGTCAGTGGAAACATAATTTTCTCCCAGGCATTGTAACACATTTTGAAGACAGCATATTTTTTTTATTTGATTAATTTCCTGCCTTTTACGAAAAAATCTGCTCACTTTTTTATGAGAAAGTGTCTGTTTAAATCCTCTGAGTTAGTCGAAACGTTTTCTAAACAATTTATTTTAACATATTAAAAAGTCATGAGGTTCAGTTTCTGCTCTATAGCATAGAGTGGGTGGCTGCTGATAGAGGGGTATTTTCACTTTGAGTGATGACTCAATAACGGAGGTCAAGCTGCAAACAGCACGTTGAGTCATGTAATGATACGGTTTCATGTAGTAAAAATACCATGTTCTCCGCCCTCACAATTACTGTAGTCTCATAACTAAAACATGTTGGGTTTTTTTTACATTTCCAGCGGATTTTCACACATTCTATTAGAAGAAACAAAAAATCATTGAAACGCTTTGAAAATAGTAATTTATTGTGTGAAGCAGCCGATCAGAAGTGCAGTTTATTTAACAGCAGATTGTTGGTGTTTTCAGCAGATTGTCTCAGGGTTTAGACCACTTTGTTGATAATGGAGCCTAATTGGTCTATCTGGCACTCCACCACATCTCCTTTCTGAAAGGAGAAACATTATAGTTAAAATACACCTTTTACGCCTTTTAAATTGAACCACTCCCTCACTATCTATTAAAACACTGTGTTATGGGCTGTGCAGAGTCCCTTTAACTCTGCATCATAGAATAAGTATTTTAAATGCAGCCATCAAGTTCTTTTGGATAAAATTAAAGTAAAACTAGAGTTGATGTGCAGCTACAGACACAGGAACTTATGCAAACTACCCATACTGCACACTACATGTCATTTCTTTTTGTCAGTTTCCCACATTAAATCACCTTGAGAAAGACGGGTGGCTTTCTGAACACACCCACGCCTGGAGGAGTGCCTGTCAGGAAAACGTCTCCTGGTGTCAATGTCACAAACCTGACCGGAGAAAAAGAAGCACACCATGGAGGATCAGACTCCGGAGCAGCAAAGAGCATGACTTGCTATTGACTGTGGGAAGTGTGCCTTGTACAGTAGAGTTGGGCAACACATTTAAATGAGGCAATGCAAAACAACTTCCCCAGAGTATCTTTGTGTATAACCAGATCCTGTGAAAGGTTTCATGGACTGCCATTTTTACAGAACACAGGCATTGTCACCAGTAACAATCTCAGATCCGATCAGAGAACGCTCCAGTTGGTCAGGGTGCTTCAGGGTAATAGGGTGCCAGCCGTGGTGGAGTCGTCTTAGTTGAAGCATGTAATTTTAGCTTTGTGCTCGCGCAGTGCTCCTTTTTTTTTGTTTAATTTCTGAAATGGAAACTGCACTCTCAGCTCAAGTTACTGAAGCATGAAAATGTAGTTCTGAATATATTATGTAAATCTGTGTGAAGTTGGATCACTCAAAAAGACCACCATCATGAGCAGAAATCGTGCACAGAGTGGACTTACTTTGAGACCCAGGCAACCAGCGCCTCCGTCTTGAAGATCATCTGATCAGTGTTGCTGCTCTGGACTGTGTCTCCATTAACCAGGCAGCGGACACCCAGGTTGTGAGGATCTGGAGGGGGAATGATTAAAACAAAAAGGCCTTTAGAAGTAGAGATGTTCCGATACCAGTATCGGTATCGGCTCCGATACTGCCTAAAACGCTGGTATCGGGAAGTACTGGAGTTTATGCACCGATCCGATACCACGTAATAAAGCCTTAAAGAAAATCTATGTTAAAGTAGTTTATTTACGTTCTTTTTCCGTTACAACTGACTGTCAAACTGCATAATTAAAGAAAGTTCTGTGGCGTTCATTGTTAATATTTCACAAAGAGTTTAACCTGAGCCAGACCGATAAAGATAGAAATAATATCACATCCATACAGGGATAGTAGTATACAGTTGTTAAAACATAATAAAATATATGACACACTGGTATCGGATCGGTACTCGGTATCGGCCGACACGCAAGTTCAGGTATCGGAATCGGTACCGGGAAGCAAAAAATGGTATTGGACCATCTCTACTTCGAAGGTATTAAAAGGCTTCAATTTACAAAGCTCCTGAATATTTTTTCTTGCCTGCCGTAGTTAAGTGTTTGTGGGCTGGGAGACATTAATCCTCTACAAACTACAAGTGAGACGGACGCGACAGTGGATTGTTTTGTTGTGGCGTTTCACAGCCAACACTGTCACCACTGCTCACTGCAGAAGATAGGAAGCTCATCTCATAATAGGCAAAAACTTAAATTAACTTACATTGATGATTTTTTCATTGGTTAGTTGGTCCATCCATCCATTTTCTGCCTCTTATCTTGGTCCAGGCCACGTTAATTCATTAATATTAAAAATGATTATGTGACCGAAGATTATTCAAAACCAAAATCTGATAACACGAGTCGTTTATTGTCATCATTTCGTAGCTATTACACTGAGGGTTATCATGTACCTCATGCTGAGCCTGAAGATTCATATCCTTGACTCTGAGATTAAATCAGATTTTTTTTTTTTTTAATGAATTCTAGTTATGATAACACACATTCATCCGGAATGTTTTCAACCGCAGAAATCCATTTAGACTTATTTATCATTATCATGACCACGCGATTCACCAGATTGTCTTTAATTCTCCCCCTGCTGATTTCACATTCCCTCTAACCTTTCACAGCGTCGGTGGTCACTAAAGCAGGGCCCAGCGGACAGAAGCTGTCAAACGTTTTTCCCAGCAGCCACTGCTTTCCGTTGCGCTTCATCTGCCAGTCGCGTGCGCTGACGTCATTGGCCACAGTGAACCCGGCCACGTAGGAAAGGGCGTCGTCCTCCTGAACAACGGGGGGAGAGGAAGTGGAGTCAGAACGGATGCTTCTCCACCAGATCGTCAAAGTGTCGTGGCCATCAGAGGCGGTGATGCAACGCTCACCTTGATGCGTTTTCCTCTTCGTCCAATCACAAAGGCCAGCTCCACCTCCCAGTCCACCTCCTTCAGTCAGACAGAAGCAAATACAACAGCGTCCCAATAACAAACTACACATGAATTCCAAGCAGGTTTTTCCTTCACAAAATGACAAAGTAAAGAATACTTCAAATGTAGTAAGGACTTGGGAGACAGGCAGGATTTTGTCTCTTTAACAAAACATGAAGAAGAGACACCAACACAGTGTCCTGTGTTCTCATCTCTTGGGGGGAAAAAAACATCTTGGACAAAAAAAAACTTCAAGTGGGAGTGAAGTACATTTGTCTTGACTCTTATTTCAAGACAAAGTGCTCTCCTCCTGGGGATGAAGTTTACCCTTGTAAGTACTTTTTTACAACTCAACTACAAAAAATTTGCCCAGATACTGATGCACAATACTCCAATTTAATTAACCTGCTTGATAAAATGTTACAACCAGTGTAACAATTCTTGGGATTACTTTGGATCCTAACTGAAATATTCAGCTCAGTGTAAAATCTCTGGTTCAGTACTGCTGGAAGGAACTTTAGACACTAACTTGGACATAAAGATTTAGAGGGGAAAAAAAAGTCATCCAAGCTTTTATAGCATTACGCCTCGGCTACTACGACGCCTTGTTTAACTGCCTCAACAAATCTTCTCTATCTCGACTGCAACTGGTCCAAACCTTTGCAGCAACGTAAATCACACATCACACCTGGTTTATCTTCTCTTCATTGGCTCCCTGTTATTTATAGGATTGATTTTAAAATGGTACTCTTGACATAGAAGGCACTACATTAGACTTACAGGAGTTGTCGTGCCCTTTGACTGGGAGGAGCCTCAGCACTGAAGGCTGAAAACAACAAGCTCCCACAAACCAAATGAATGCTCATCTTTAAAAAGGACCAATAAAGGCATTTGCTCGACTTTTTTGGGGGTTACACACTTTTGGACTATTGTCTTCTCTGTCTCTTTATCTCGCCCTTCCTCTTTTTTTTTTTTCTTCTTGTTTAACACTTTGTCACCTCTTTTTTGAAAAAGGGGACATATAAATAAAGTTTCTCACCAGGCTCTCTGAGGGCAGTATGATGTCATCATACGGCCCCGTGATGGCGCTTGGGAATTTGCTGAAGATGATCGGTTCTGTGGGGATCGGGGCGTTCTGTTCCAGGCAGTGGTCCCGGTAGTTCATACCCACACACACCACCTTCTCCGGGGCCAACACGGGAGACAGCAGCTGGATGTCCGATCGCTCCACCACACACTGACCGGACGACAAGGCTCTGAGGAGGAGGAGGAGGAGTTAGCAAGATGATGATTTGGTAGGTGAATGAAGTACTGTGATTGGGTAAGATTTGATGCAGTCGATGCTCTCAATGTATAAAACCAAGGAATGCTGAGAGGGCCTTCAGTTGCTCTGCAGTCTAACTCAGGTCTTTTGCTTGAATGAAGATCTTCTGCACCATCCCGGTCTCCCTGAAAATTCCTTGATTCGTAAAATCGGCACCTAGGAAACCCACGACAGTCAATTGAAGAGGAAGACGCAGATGTTGAGGCAGATAAAGTTTAGGAACAAAGGAATGATGTAGGAGGAAGATGCCAATTAAACAATGCTGTTTCCCCACAACGAAGATGGTTTTAATGATTTAGGAAGAAGAGGAAGATATTAATTCAGGAAAGGATGTTGAAGTAGGAACAAGATGATGATTTAAGAATTGACAATTTACTTGATTGAGGAAGATGGTGATTTATCATCTGTGTTTTATACGATGAGTGTGAGTTATGAAGACTATTAAACAAGAATAGGTTGCTGATTTAGAAACGTGGTGAGGATTTAAGAAGAGAAGATTAGGATGAAGGATTAAGCAAATTACATTTTTGGAGAGGACATTTATTCAGAAAAAAAGAAACGTGCTGATTTAAGTTGATTACAGTAAATGTGAAGATGATTTATTAAGAAGGTGTTGAGGATGAGGAGGAAGACGATGATTTGGTAAGAAGAAAAGCATAATCAAGGAAGATGATGATGACTGAAGACCAATTAGGACAAAAGGTATTTTAGTAATAATACGACTGAATGTGTTAGATACCTCTGGGCACACTCCAGACCCTGGTCTCCCAGCTCCAGCAGCTCTCTCATGGTCGAGGGCATGGACGGGTCAAACGCCTTCAGGTCAACCACACCGAGCCCTTCGTCGCCTTGCTCCACTCCCACTCTGATGCCTCCTCCGTCACCATGGCGATGAAACTGCACCAGACGCATCGCTGCACCACTCAAGCCTCGCCTCTGTGGGTCTGTCCTTTGTTGCCTTTGAGAGAATAAACTCCTGAAGATGCAAAAGCAGCGAAGAGGAAGTCTCATCTGTTGAGGACACAAGAAGTGAGAGTGATGTGAGGAGAAGAGGAAGACAAATACACGTTCTTCCTTGATGTCTGTCGGATTTGTTCATGCCCCTCCCTAAAGAGCACCGTCTTTTCATCACTAACACTAGTTCCAAGAAGCTCTCCAATCTCTTCCGTTCTTTACTGAATTTAAAGTTGAATTAAAAAAAAAAAGAGCAAAGCAACAAATCCTCACATTTAAGATGCCAGGAACCAATGTGAAGTTTGGCATTTTTTCCTTGATTAATTAGTCATCTTTTATATCTGTATTTACAGTTCAGTCGACTAATTGATTTCTTGACTTATCATTTCAGCACTGGTCCTGCTCTAAAATTACATAACCTTTCCATGTCTATGAACCGCATTGGGCTTTCTTCGGACAGAGGCAGCTGACAAGTTGTGGGAGACACAATTCTGGCATGTTCCTATAACAAAAAACCACCTGTTTGTTAAACTTAATGAAATGTCTCCAGGCTTTTATGTTACTTCTCTGACTTTAACTGTCTTAAGGAAAGGTTTTAAACGCTCAATACTCATACACCCGCGCTATACTCGCTACCCAACCTAGCTTGTCGAGAGAAGACTGTCAGAATGGGTACAAGTAGCCTACAAATTATATCAGCATATCTGCAACAATGTAGCTACACTTATCCGTGTCTGTTATCACTTGATAATAGAGCTACAAATCATAACCACGACAATAAAAGCATGACCTGCCTACCTGCAGCTCGAACTGAAGCTTTGCAGTATGATTTTTATCTGAGATAAAATGCCATTTCAAGAGGAGTGTGACACTTTAACTGCTACTAAACAACAGACAGCGGCTACGTCTGCCTTGCCCTTTGTACAGTCTGTCACGAGTAGATACTCACCTCTTCCTTTCTGCACAGAAAACACTACATTTAACTATTTCCGGTTAGTGTTTGTAGTTCAGAGTCCTGTCAGAAGCGAGGTAAATTGCCCAACGGAAGCTCACGACAGTGTGGCCATGTTGCTCTATCATGTCAAGAAATAAAAGTGCTATGTTGTTCATGTGATCATCTTAATGCTGTTTATCGCGTTGGTTGAATTAGCTCTAGAAACTACAATTCCATACCATACCCTTAAACGGGCCTTCACGAGCAGTGGGAATTTAGCTACTTTTGCGCACTTGATAGCCTACAACTAACTAGCTACCGTAAATAACGATATAATTAACAATTTCACCAGATTCCGAGTACACACTAACTACTTCAAGTGGAACCAAAAGGTACTTGATATTTCTATGACACCCAAAGCTTTTATATCAGATAAAGTTAGCATTTTATGACTTAGATGTCGTAATTACGAGCTACGAGAATCCCGCGAAGGCAGCACCAGTGCATATTAACGGATCATGTGATCAACCGGAGAGGACTGAAGGAAGAAGCCGTTGTCAGGGGCTCTTTCATCCTTAAGACACCGGAGCAAGAGGACTAGCATGTGCACCAGGTGAGATTTACGGATGCTTTTATTTTACCCGGCTGATTGTCGTTTGTGTTCATCGGTTTTCTAACGTGCAGTTTTCCGCCGCGTGCGCTTTGTGCAGGAGACGCAGAGAGCTTTTGTTATATTCCCTGTCACAGCTGCTGTGTAATTCAATTATTCAACTGGTTTAACTGAGACATTTGATTTTAATTTAGTAATTTAAGCTATATGTGATGCTTCATTTGTTGATTTATTCACAGCTCAAAGTAGAACATCTGATCCGCTCATGTTGCAAAAAATGTTTGCTCATTTCTGGATTTAGTTTCCACTAAAAGGCCCACACAGGCTTTTAGTTTTTTGCTGAGCTTTGACTTTCTGTCTTACTATACTTCCTTGTGTGTTAGCAAGTGTCATATGATACCAAAAATGTCTGACGAGTGTCTTGAGAAACCAGACTAGTCAAGATATTTATAACCTTATCATGCACAAACTCTGGTGAGTGCTCCCTATAAAAGTGAACAAAGTGTTGATGTTGCTGAGAGTGGAACCTGTCACACTCTTAACAGCTGAAACTGAAGCAGATCTCAAAGGTCTTACAGGTTTCCACACTTTGACCCTCTCTGTTATCATTACCCTGGATTATAAAAACTGATGATTGGATCACTCTGTCTGAGATATCGTAACCAGGGGCGTAGCACAACATTCTGGGCCCTGTACAAAGGCATTCTCTATGGGCCCCTCCCCACAGCCACAGCTATTCATTCTAGCATCTTTTTGTGTACTCAGCCCCCTAAGTCCGACACCCGTGATCCTAACTAATGCTGACATTGCTTATACAAGAGGAAATAACTTTTCTTTGTGTGTTTCTCTGTGCAGCGTCCAGCCTGTTGAATGGTCCACCGACCTCAAGAACCAGAAGTGAGTATTTATTAAAATAAAAAAGCACCTCCTCTTTAGCTGCCAGGGTGCTGGAAAGTTATTTGGTGGTTCTTAAAATGGACATTTTTGTTAGATGACAGTGTTGTCTTTTTAGCTTTGATGGCATCGTGTTGGTGACCCAAGGCCATGACACGCTGCCCTCCGAGCTCAAGTGTCTGAAAGCACCGCTGCAGGACTACAGCTCTGTAAGTCTCTTCTACCACCTGCAGCGAATCAAAATCACTTACTATAAAAACATGTATTTTCTCACCTGATCGTCCTTTGTCGCTATCATAACCAGACTGAATTGACATGTCACACGACAATACGTTCTTACAGGGTTTTTCTCCCCTATCCCAGAATAGATAGGCTGTGTAGCCAGACCTTAGTCCAGTGCTGACACAGCACTATGGAGATGGGTCTGGCAATGGGAAACTACAGGATAGGAAAGTGGAGAAAAAAAACATTTATGCTGCTTTCTTGTGAATTACTGGATAATTTCACCTCCTCAGGCCTGTGTTGGCCATATACTGTACAACCAGTGACTGTAGATCACAAGTAGACACTGTTCATTTTAAAGGGTCAACTTGTACTATTACTGTGAACAAAGATGGACTGTGAAGATAAGAACATTTTTATTCTTTTGCATTATTTTGCTTCCAAATTTTAGAAGGGACCAACTCTAGTTATTAAGCCAGTACCTACATCAAGGGCAATGGCAGGAGTTGCCTAGCATGCATGTCTTTATGGCGGGAGGAAAACCCAAGCAAACTCTACCCCAGTACTCAGCAGTGCCGCCATGTTCTATAGTGGCTCTGTTTTCCTGTGTGGTGTTACTTTCCTTATCTGCTCTCCCTCAGGTGGACAGCGGTCTGGGGGAGGAGGTGGTGGTCCTGAAGGTCCCTGGTCTCCCTGGTAACCGCCTGGTGTTTGCCTCCACTGGCCCGGTAAACCGCGACTACGATGACGTCAGGCGCTTCAGTGATGCAGCGGTCAACGGCATCAAAAGGTCAGTTGATATGATAGAAGTTGGGGTTTTTTTCCCCCCATCAGTGTCTCATATTGCTGGTTTAACTCCAGGTTTCTTTGTCTGTCTCGCTCCCGTGTGTCCTTTCAGGGCTTTGAAAGCAGGCATGCAGCGCCCCTTGCTGGTCTGCCCTCCACACCAGGATTATAAGAACAGCACCGTGGTGGCTGCACTCGGGGCCCTTCATGCTCTCTACATGGTGAGATAATAACTCCTTCTCATCCAGGGCCTAAATAAAGGCTCTGTTCACACTTTGCATTTAATGCGTCTTGAATGGTCCAACTGAAAGAGGAAAAAGTAGTCATGTGAAGTACTACTTTGCTAATATATTACAAAAAATGGTTGTATAATATGTTTTGTAGTGTGGAGTTTGAAAGTCTCAGTTGTATCCGCATGTATCTAGATATAAAATACTAGCTCAGAACATTAAAAACAAAGTGTATTCCTGGCAAAAATACACTCACTTGTTCTCATGTTTTTCCTCAAAAGCCCCTTGAAGTGCGGGAGGGGAACGTAAAGCCCACCAACTACAAGGTGTGTGTTCTGGGTCTGTGGGCAGCAGAGGAGGCTGAGGGACAGAGACTGGTGGAGATAACCGAAGCTCTGGAGAGTGGGAGGTGGGTTAAAAACACTTCACCTCATTCCCTGCTAAGATTTCTCATGTTGTGGTGTTCACTCATTCACCACCAGCTGTCCTGTTTCTCCGCCTTAGACTGGCATGTCGTGACATTGGTGGCTCAGACCCTGAACGTATGGCTGCTCCTCGTGTGGCTGAGTACGTCCAAAAACTCTTCAAAGACAGCCCTGTACAGGTAGCAAGAAACACAATCCTCTTATTCTGTTATTGTTAGGTGAAAGCCAACTGTCAATTTCAGTCACAGTCCAGGTCAATTGAGTGGATGTTTGGTTCTTCAATGGCACTGAAAAAACACTTTTTCTGGCCCCAAACACACAAATGTGTCTCTTTATTAACCTCCAGGTCGAAGTGATCAGCGACGTGAAGGTTCTGGAGAGAGAGTATCCCTGTCTCGCTGCAGTCAACCGCTGCGCTGACAGTAGGAGAACATATTTTGTTTTTTATCAGTTATTAACATGGCCCAAGACTTGTTTTAAATATAGATATTTTTTGCATACTTATACATAGTTTGCTCCTCGTACAGGTGTACCCCGTCACCAGGGCAGAGTTATCAAGCTGCAGTACTGCGGAGAGGGACCTGTCCAAAAGACGCTCATGTTGGTGGGAAAGGTAAGAGGAGACTGACTTCTGTCCTTGAACTGCTAAAACATTAAAGGATCAAAATATGAAGTCATATACTCACCGAAATGTCTCTTAAAACATAAAGGTCAAAACCGCAATCTAACGGCTCACTATTTTCTGACATTCTATAGATCTAACAATTTGTCGATCAATAATTCAAAAATAAAAATAATCGTTAGTTGCCGCCCTTGTTTCAAGCTAAACAGGGAGAAGTTTGTGGAAGGATGGTCTGATTGGCGTGGTAATAGTAAAACATGAGCATGTATTGTGTCCATACATGACTAATGTCCTTATTACTGACTGCTTAACAAATAGAGGTTGGTTCTTATGTGGTGTTTCCAGGGCATCACCTACGACACTGGCGGAGCCGACATCAAGGCTGGTGGTTACATGGCCGGGATGCACAGGGACAAGTGTGGAGCTGCTGCTGTGGCTGGCTTCTTCCTGGTGAGAGAGAGAGAGAGAGAGAGAGAGAGAGAGAGAGAGAGAGACACACACACACACACACAATGAATTTTCCTGCATGTAAGTAAATTAATATTAGTCTTTAGAGGACATAAAATGGGACATACTGTATGCTCTGATTCAAAAGTTATACATTTTAATTTTGGATAGTGAAAGTTTTATGCATTTGTTTTAAGTTTGCAGCACTGCTCCCTTTCTAACCCCCACTCCTGCTCTCTAGACTTTAGCCAAGCTGAAGCCAA
This sequence comes from Sander vitreus, assembly GCF_031162955.1. Lineage (NCBI taxonomy): Eukaryota > Metazoa > Chordata > Actinopteri > Perciformes > Percidae > Sander > Sander vitreus. Next base: position 23,624,906 of record NC_135859.1, read on the forward strand.
AACATCTGAAGGTTGTCGGCTCCATGGCCATGGTGAGGAACAGTGTCGGTGCAGGTCGGTGTAATCCACTTTTCTTCCATCATACACGTTCCTGTTTACATTTCTCTCATTGGGATCTTTGGTAGAGAGTGTGTGTGTGTGCGCGCGTGTGTGTGTGTGTGTGTTTTCTCAGACTGCTATGTGGCCGATGAACTGGTGGTTTCCCGTGCGGGTCGCAGAGTGAGAGTGGGAAACACCGATGCTGAGGGACGCATGGTGATGGTCGACCTGCTCTGTGAGATGAAGGAGAAGGTAATAACCTCCCTGTTGTTAATTAACTAATCTGTACATCCTAACCTCTGTTCTGCACTTCTATCCCTTCTCGCTCTGATCATCTGTGTCTGCAGGCTGTATGCGAGATTTCTCCTCAACTGTTTACTATTGCTACTCTGACTGGTCACGCCATCAGAGCCATGGGACCCAACTACTCTGTGAGTACTGCTGAAATGCTGCAACCTACTGAGTGATGTTGATATTTAAACAATACAAATTCAAATAATTGGCTGCAGTAGAAATCATTGTTTGTTTCTGCGTAGATCATCATGGATAATGGACCGGCCCATCGCAACAAAAATGCCGCTCAGTGGCAGAAAGGTAAGAAACTGTGAAAAGTTCATTTTTTAACTTGGGAACGGGGCTTTCAGCTGCATCTCTCGGCCTTCATCAGCAAATGGAGTTGTAATCATGTGACCGCAAGTATCAAATTTTGAGGGGGGGGACAACTGAGCAAACTTCTGAGAAAGAATGTAAGATGTAGTTAAAATCTTTGGGGGAAAAAAAGCTGGTAGAGCTCATTTTGTCAAACTATAAGGATAAAGGCTACAAAGCACTATGTTAATTACATGCAAACTCCTGTTTGCCTTTTACCAAATCGGAGTTCAGCATTAGTTTGAACTAGAGCTAATTAATCATTTAATCCATGAATTGATTTGGGATTGTCAGCAAATGTATTTGGATTAATTGATTATCAAATATTGTTACTACTTCCTAAATGCAAATATTTTTAATATAATTATAAACTGAATGTGTTTTGGGTCAAACCATTATGTAATTTGGTATCTGGTTGTTTACATTTGTCATGACTTGTGACTTTTTAGAGAGTAATTAATTATAAATTATTAGCTGATTTAAAAAAAAAAAAAAAAAAACTGTTTGCCGTCCTAATCTCTACAGGCAAATTTGAGCATGAGGGAAGTTACACTTGAAGCAGACTACTCAACACAGTATGTTTTGATGCTCGCTAAATCGTTACCTCATTATGTCACGCTCTTATTAGAGTTCGCACTGTCGTTGAATACAGGACGTGTTTGTCAAATGTTTAAAACCACCGTTATATACTTTGTTTAAAAGTGGTCAATTTTTTTAGAATATAACCATATTTAACAAAATATAAATAATGACCGCAGTGAGACTACTCATGTTCATCTGTTTCATCGTGGTCTTGGATTTAATCCACCCTTAGAAATACAATAACCTGAGCTGCCCAGCAGATGTTGCCATTTTGACCGTATCAAATACCTCGAAACGATAAATATTTCCTGCACAACGGCTTCATAATGGTTTGATGCTTCAGACAACTTTATTTCCTCCATCACTAACTAACACATGGTCTTCGTCCTCTGTCATGCAGCCGGAGAGGCGTTGGGCGACGTGTTCGAGGTGTCCAGTATCAGACGAGAGGACTATGACTTCCACAAGGGAAAGTCTGAGTACGAGGATATTCTCCAGTGCAACAACCTGCCGTCCTCCGCTACACCTCGAGGACATCAGACCCCTGCAGCTTTCCTCATCATGGCCTCCGGGCTTGACAAGGTGCTCACACATTATCGGAATAAGTTGTTTATCTGCAAGTATGAAAAATATAATATGGAAGAAGTGCAGCGATTAACTTGTATTATTACTTTCATTCCTGAATTTCCAACACAGCATGGTGTGGATTCTAATACACCTCTGCCGTACTCCCACATTGACATTGCTGGGTCCAGTGGTCCTTTCCCCGGTGTCCCAACAGGAGCCCCCATCCTCGCCATGGCAACCAACTACATCCTGTATGATAGTCTCTAAACAGATAGCCCTGGTATGAAAAGACCACACTATCTGCACTCAATACCAACTCAAATTTGGAACCGTCCAAGTATAAATGATGTCCCTGCCACAACACGTAATGCGAAACGTGTAATTTTTCATGTCTGACATCCCTTAATACCTCGGATTGCTTTTCTCCAAAAATGTTCTTTGCTCTCTTTTCTAAGAAGGTGTGACATTTGTCGCCCCTGCACCAATGACCCTGTATGTATGTATGTATGTATACTCAGGGGTTAAATGACCGTATAAAAATACCATCCTTTTTATGTGTGTGCAACAAATCGGGGACATGGTTGTGTGATAAGTGATGCTGTGTGCCAGTCAAACCAAGCACTATTCAATGATTAATAAAACAAAATTTGAAATTTAAAACGGTCACTGTCTTCTTTCCATGTAATTGTTTTTGCACAGGTTTGCATATTACACAAGTTATCAGTGGGGAAAGAATATTAGGAGGAAATATGGTTTCATATACACATGTACATTCATGCCTACACATGTATCTCCACATATACACTGTACTTGCTACGTGAACATGCCACACTCATATACAGTACATATGTGTATACATAGTATTCAGCAACATATTGGTGCTATGGCAGGAAAGAAGAAACTCTAGTAGTACATTGCATCTGTTGTTGAAAATGACAATTTTACTATTTTTCCTGTGTGTTGGTTATAAACTGTTTCAAACATGCTCCCGTCCATGGATTACAGAATTGTCCTCTCCAATATGGCCGAAATCGGTGCCCACTCAACAGGGAGGTTACGACAACGGATGCGGAAATGACGCAAAAACGCCGAGTCATTAAAACCTGACGTTAGCGCGCGCTTACAGCTCAAACCTTCCCTCAAGTGTTAGAGAGGTAGCTCCGTGCTGCACTTCTGCTAGCTAGCAACAAAGAAACGTAACGTTTAGAGCAGTCTCTTTTCTTATACTCGGTGATAACTCAAACCGCAGCCTCCATTTTGACGGAGAATCGCTGAAGGCGACACAAAAAAAGCTCTTCGTTTTATTCTACGCATACTTAAAACTTAACAGCAACCATGTTTGAGGCTCGCCTGGTCCAGGGATCCATCCTGAAGAAGGTGCTGGAGGCTCTCAAGGATCTGATCACAGAAGCCTGCTGGGACGTCAGCTCGTCCGGCATCTCCCTGCAGAGCATGGACTCTTCCCACGTCTCCCTGGTCCAGCTCACCCTGCGGCATGACGGCTTTGACTCGTACCGCTGCGACAGAAACCTCGCCATGGGAGTCAACCTCAGCAGGTGAAGCAAACATAACGTTATACATGCATAGATCATTCATATTATTTGTAAATCTGTTGCGGCATTAAGGTTGTTGGCTCGCAGGTAAATTAAGCATCTGCTGGCTAGCTAGCTAGGTATTTTGACAGGTCGAGTTGCCAAAGTTTGGCCGCCGCTAAAATCGTTGTAAAAACAGCTGAGGTTTGGTTTGTCTAAGCGGTTTATGCCCATCGCAAACTCCTAACGTTGCATACGGTCACTACAGTAACTTTTGTTAGCATACATTAATGGTTCGAGTTTGAAGCTTACAAAGAGGGTGGCCATCTTGGCAGAATCGCCCGGGCATGTCTCTCCACTATACTTTTACTTTACTCTTTACTCTCGGTGCTCAAATAGAGCCGCTTCCCCGGTGTTATTTACCCTTACGTCGATTGGTTCAATGTAAGTTACAACTTTTGTTTTGTGTATAAATTACATTTGGCGCAGTTTAAGAGACAGCAGATGCGCTTTACGTAGCAACGTCATTTGAGCGCCAAATTCTGCAAGCGGGAATTGTTGATGAACCCGGGAACTTCCACTTCCGTTTCACTGCCGACTCTTTTTGTAACATAACACCGGTGCTCTGGATGATTTTAGTTACTGAGCTTTTGACGATGTCCCAACATTTCCATATGTCAAAACCCACATGCTTTACTTTAATGCAGTACATGTATTTTAAACGTAATGGTTTAAGGTGTATGTAATTGGGTACAATGAATTAGGCCTGAAACAACGACATGTCAGTCCATGGACAGAAAACAACTTGTTTTAGAATATTGATCGTTTTAGATCTTTCTTTTTTTTTTCTTCTTTTTTTTTTCTACACTCCAAAAAGAATCTGAAATGTTAGCTTGTTTATTGGGGTGATAATTGGCAGATTGGTTGATAATGAAAATATATTTAGTTGAACACTGTATGCAACTGAATGCACCATTGAAATTGATTTCTTTATTTTATGTAATTCGATGTTTTAGCATGGCATTTTAGTGGGTTTTTTGGTTGTTTTTTTTAAATGTAACTTGGAAGTTTTATTCTTTGACACATTCTGCTGCCAGTACTTTGTCTTGTTTTTACTCCTTTTTGGTTTATAACTGGTTTCTCTTCTCCCCCCCATCACTCTCACACAGTATGTCAAAAATCCTGAAGTGTGCAGGAAACGAAGACATCATCACCCTCAGAGCAGAAGACAATGCAGACACACTCGCACTTGTGTTTGAGACTCTTAGTAAGTTTTTGAGTTATTGACCATTAAAGCAGAATAAAATGAACCAGATGCTGCTTAGCTCTTTCTTCAGCATATGTCTTATTTTACTCCTTTTTTTTCTTCACTCTTACAGACCAGGAGAAAGTTTCAGATTATGAGATGAAGTTGATGGACCTTGATGTGGAGCAGCTTGGTATTCCAGTAAGTCATTTTCCCAGTCCTGGTCTTTTGGGGTCCAACATACGTTTTTATCCACACTGTTCCTGACATATATCTGCCTGTCTCCCTATAGGAGCAGGAGTACAGCTGTGTGGTGAAGATGCCCTCTGGGGAGTTTGCTCGTATCTGCCGGGACCTGTCCCAGATCGGTGATGCCGTCATGATCTCCTGTGCCAAGGACGGAGTCAAGTTTTCTGCCTCAGGAGAACTGGGCACAGGAAATGTTAAGCTGTCCCAGACCAGCAATGTCGACAAAGAGGATGAGGCAGTGAGTATGACTGTTTAATCAAGTTAAAGTGTGCTAACATCATCAGCAATTCAATTAGTTTGGCTTTTTAGTAATCTAACAATGACTGACCAGTTTTAACATAAAGTTAATCTTTTCATAGATGATTCATTTTAACATAAGGTCTTTTTTTTTTCTTTTTTTTCTCTCGGATTTACTGTTTTTATCCCCAGGAGTGAGGATTAGGATCTAACCCAAGTATTCAATACTGTAAATCTGCAGTCATTTATTTTTGTATTTTTCAAGCGAAATGCTAATCATACATTAGTTACAGCTTCTCAGTTGTGACGTTTGCTAATGTGCTAGTCATCTGAATGTTTGACTTTCAACGGCTGGCAGTCTGACAAGCTATGTCACCTTGGGCTGCTCAAAAATAAGATTATTATAATAATGGACAATGAAAAACTTTACTTTAATTGTTGTGATGGCATATATGTAACATTTGACAATTCCCCTAACGTTCTGTTTTTAGGTTACTATTGAGATGAATGAACCTGTCCAGCTGATCTTTGCCCTCAACTACCTGAACTTCTTCACCAAGGCAACGCCACTGTCCAAGACCGTCACCCTCAGCATGTCTGCAGATATCCCTCTCGGTAAGTGCCCTAGTCTTTATTTGCATTCTTAACATGTTTATGGAAACTGTTGTGGCCGTAACTGTATTTAAATTGTTTTTATTTCTACAGTGGTGGAGTACAAGATTGCTGACATGGGACACGTCAAATACTACTTGGCACCCAAGATCGACGAAGAAGCTTCCTAAGTTATAATAACGGATCAAAAGGGAAGAATAGAGAAAAGCAGGCGACTTGGACTTGTCCTGAGTGATTAAAGGGCTGAAGTGATCTTGTGGTGGATGATCACTCTGTCTTGGGTTTCTGATCTCCTGTTCAATGAGATTCACAGCAGGAGGTGTAGTGTCAACTTTTATAAACTGTCATCTGTCCGCCGCATGAATGATGCCATCTGTGTGATATGATAAACCTGTGCTTTGACTCTTTGTGTTCAAAGCGACAGTCAGTGGTTCAGATGGCACCGGTGTAAATTCCAGCAATTGTTTGCTCCACTTTTGTGTCTCTCATTCTCTATTTTTGCCCGTTATGGGAAAGCAGATTTCAATAATCCCATTCCTTGTAGATAATGCATTTGTAAATACTTCCTGTGGTTTCAAACTGTCAGACAACCCCAAATGTTTTTGTATTCATTTATTCAGTCCAAAATAAATGATTCAATTTTCCATTATGTTTTTTTGTGCTTCTGACATTTGTGGACAAACAACATACTTGTTCTGTGCCTACAGGTCTTCAAAGTGATGCAATTTGGACTTATTTAAAAAAAAATTGGCCTTTCAGTCTAATGTTAAAAGTTTTAACAATCTTACTGCACTCAATTAGACTTTTTTTGATCACAAGTAAATCCCAGAGCTAAGCTAATGATTTTCCTCACACTGAACCTGATAATACTTGCTACACTTAAGCATGTTGAGGGAAGACCTAATTTTAGATAAAGCTCCATTTCCTTTTGTACTTTACATTATGGGGAGATCTACAACTATCCCAGAATGTGTATTGAAGGTATTTCCATTAAAGTAGGTATTGCCACTAGGATAAACGTAGCAATAATTCCTACACTTGGTCCTACTTCTCTCTCTCTCTAGTTGTCTTACATGTGGCTGACGGTATAAACCTTTCCTGTCTCTAAACAATCAGCAGCTGTCTTTTTCCTGTTTGCTTTTTTTTAATGCAAAATATTGGATGTTTTTAACTCTTAGGACCTCCAAACAAGGTGTTTAGAGGGTAAAATGTCTGTGGCGGAACTGCTAACAATTTATAGACCTGTGAAAAGGTTCCCAAATGCATTTTTAAGCATGTTTCTTTTAATGTATTATCTGAAAAATAACTAGTAGCTATAGCTGTAAATAAATGGAAGTGGAGTAAAAAGTACAATACCTCCCTCAGTAATATAGTGAAGTAGTAAGTTAAGTTCAATTAACTCAACTATTATACTTAACTACAGTACAGGAGTAAATGTACTTACTTTCCACTTCTGCAGCAGTAACCAGGTTCAGCCACAAGGTGGTGCTGTTCTGCTACTTTTTTATTTGGAAGGGAGAAAATTATCACTTGTCAGGTCATATTTGTGAGACCATATATTCTGAAGGAATGTACTCTTAATTGCCATTTGCCGTTTTCCCCAAAAGGGCAAAAAGTTGAACAAATTACAATGGGTGTGGATTTATTTTGTTCTCCATGATGGAAAGCACCTGTCCGTTACATCAGATTGATAATCTCGTTATACCTACATGACTGTTAGTCGGTGTCAAAGACATGCCGTTTGTATTAGATCCCTTCTGCTGTTGTCATTAGTTGGAGTCTGGCAGCTCCAGAGCTTCAGGCCTGTTTCCATGCAGGTCAGTGGGCAAACTGAATAAAACTTGAACATTCAGAGAATTCACTTAACATGCAGCCAGAAATAGCTAAGAGACACACGCCTGTCTGCAGCCAGTTGATGTGAGTGCAGTAGGTAGTGTAGAGTCACAGACAGTTTTAATCCTCACAAAGCTTTAATCTGACTGGCAGCCACATCTGGCACCAGTCTGAAGTTCCCTACTGTATACAGAGCAGAGTGTCTATGATGAGGTAATGTGACAGAAATAGAAAGAAACCAGCTGGTGTCTACTGCTACTTGTCAAATTTAAGGCTGTATTTTTTGTCTGTTTAAGAGAATAGTTTCACTTTTTTTTTTGGTTGGGGGGATATATGAGAAGATTGATACCACTCTCCTGTCTATGGTAGTCTCTCATTGCCAGACAAATATCTCCACAGTGCTGTGGAGTAAGGTTTGGCTCCTCCATATGTACAATACATTCCAGGTTAGGAGAGGGAAAAAAACGTTCTGGGTTGTTTGCATTTTGTTTAGGGCTGTCAATCGATTAAAAAAAAAAAATCTAATTAATTACATACTCTGTGATTAATTAATCGAAATTAATCGCATACATAATTAACAGTGCCTGAACCGATCATTTTTAAGAAAGTAAAAAAAAAAAGAAGGGTACTAAACAACAGTTGGTGACATTAAAGAACGGCTTGTTTATTGCTAAGGCCATATGGTCAAAATTAAATGATTTAATAATGTATAACAATAACAATAACTTATTTTACTAGTAAATCGCTGTTGAACGACAAAAACAACCACCAGATGGGAAAAGAATAGTTTACCAGTTTCATTGAACATCGTCTGTGTTGTTTCTCCGACGGCAGCTACAGATTGTTACATACCGGTGTTGAATCCTCTACAGTAAAACACAGTCAAACTTTACACCGTTTAGCGTTAGCTGTCAGCATTTTAACCGTGTTCAATCCAGCTACTAGCTAGCGGTAGGCTAACGTTAGCTGCTGTCGAGTATTGTGTTAACTAGCGTCACGTGCAGCGGTGTTTGTGTTGCCTGTATCGTCTCCAGAGCATCAGAGAGAAGCGCAGACATATCAGTGGCACCAGATTTCGGTAGCCAGGGTTGGCTTTGAAGAAGATTTTTTACAAATAAATGTTCCAATCAATGATCCAGGCAGCACATTCTCGTCTCCCTCCTTCATTTTACAGTCCAATGGTGCTAGAACGGCTCCGGGTCAAACATCAATATGGAATGGATTAATCTGCGTTATTTTTTTTAACGCGTTATTTTTTCTCAGATTAATTAATCGAAATTAACGCGTTATTTTGACATCCCTAATTTTGTTTTAAACCAATCACAATCGTCTTGGGTGGCGCTGAGCTGCCGACGCAGCAACGGTTGCTCTACAAAAGGGTCTTGGGAAGAAAAACTATAACCACACCCTTATCTGTTGTTTTTATCTATCTCTTATTCCCTTAAAGAGGGATTTTCTCATTTTCCAGGCCATTGCTGTAAAATCTGATCTTGACTGTCCTGGTTGAATAAAGCTGCCTGAGGAAAAAACAGCAGACCATAGACAGAGCAGATTATAACCTCACAGTAGATTGCCTGCCATTGTAATTCCAGACTCCTCTGGAATATTAAAATTCATCTGCTATAAAGGGTCTGGACTCTCATGAGTTTGCACCCATTCAGTAGGATAACAGGATTGAAATTTTTTTTGTGGATTCAGTTATGCCAAATACATTTGATTCATGTATTTTATAATACCTTTATGTCTGTTGGAGTTGTCTTTATCCATACCAGCTATCACCAGCTTTCTACTGGTATTGAAATGTTCTTGAAAACGTAGTAGGGAAGCTGCCATAGTAATTTACTTTCTAAAACACAATGTACTGCAGCCATGGATTTACCTGACTAGAGCCACTGTTGCAGATAACAGAAGTGCGTGTCTTCAGGTGCAGAGCAGAGAAAAGAGATAGGACTGTCATCTTAGGAAGTGACTGATGAAGCAAAGCGATGGTGCAGCCATTTAAGCTGCCTCAATATTTAAATACACTACTGCCATCCAGGTTAAGATTAATTAATTCCTGGAACATAGCAAAGAGGGTTTTAACCTGACTGGGGTTTCCGCTTCTGAATTGGCCACAATTTCAGTCTGCAATTTTAGACATGCTTCATTATGATGAATAATTTCAGAGCTGTAATTATGGGTTATATTTCATAGAAAATATATTATTATTATATTTCATCATCCAATTTTCAACAGTGAACATTATCAAGCACAATGAAATGTTTATCTGTGGCTAATGCCTATTCAAGCAGCTGAACACAACACAGACTGGTATTACATAAACAAAGGGTAAATCAAGTTCATTTGTATTGCACCCTTTCACAACAAGGCAATCTGACGTGATTTACATAAGACATACAAAAGGCATTAAGACAAGATATATAATAATAAAACTATAATAAAAAGTAAGGCTGTCAATCGATTAAAAAAATTAATCTAATTACATACTCTGTGATTAATTAATCAAAATTAATCGTATACATAATTAACGTGCCTGAACTGATAATTTTTAAGAAAGTAAAAAAAAAAAGAAGGGTACTAAACAACAGTTGGTGACATTAAAGAACGGCTTGTTTATTGCTAAGGCCATATGGTCAAAATGAAATGATTTAATAATAATGTATAACAATAACAATAACTTATTTCACTAGTAAATCGCTGTTGAACGACAAACACAACCACCAGATGGGAAAAGAACATTTACAATAACTTAAAATGCACCACGAGGCTGTAGTTTACCAGTTTCATTGAACGCACCGTCTGTGTTGTTTCTCCGATGGCAGCTACAGATTGTTACATACCGGTGTTGAATCCTCTACAGTAAAACACAGTCAAACTTTACACCGTTAAGCGTTAGCTGTCAGCATTTTAACCGTTTTTAATCCAGCTACTAGCTAGCGGTAGGCTAACGTTAGCTGCTGTCGAGTATTGTGTTAAATAGCGTCACGTGCAGCGGTGTTTGTGTTGCCTGTATCGTCTTCAGAGCATCAGAGAGAAGCGCAGACATATCAGTGGCACCAGATTTCGGTAGCCAGGGTTGGCAGGAAGAAGATTTTTTACAAGTAAATGTTCCAATCAATGATCCAGGCAGCACATTCTCGTCTCCCTCCTTCATTTTACAGTCCAATGGTGCTAGAACGGCTCCGGGTCAAACGTCAATATGGAATGGATTAATCTGCGTTATTTTTTTTTAACGCGTTATTTGTTCTCCGATTAATTACCTAGTAGGAAAATACTTTATATCCCTTACGGTTGAAAACATGTTGGCTTAAATGCCAGCTGGTAGCATTTATCAGATATTACAGAGTTTTCAAAGCAAGGTGAGACAAATAACAGAGCCCAAATGCTAAATCAATTGTACCTAAACAAGTCAAGGGGAAAGGTCACAAAAGTCATGACAAAATATGCCAAACAGAGATGCAGCCTAAATGTAGTTAAAGTATTAATTAGTTTGAGTATTAAATCTAGCTGCTGAGATAGATCATTTTCAGCATTTTGTCATATCGAAGTATCACAGAATACTAGTGTAGTCAAATCGGAAGACCTCAAACAACTAACTCTCCCTTCTAAAGTTGTTTAGGTCTAGCTGGTTTAGGAGTTTAAATTAGGGTTTGTATTACTAATGCAAAGCATGTGGCCAAAAGAATTAACAGAAAAAAAAACTCACAGAAAAGGACTGAAACTCTGGTTTAGTGCCCCTTGGGCCATTTAAATAATTGAATAATCAAACCCCATTCATCTTTCTTTGTTGAACTTTACATTGGTCGATGAGTTCATCAAAATAAAAGTATACTAAAAAACAAAACAGAAGTGTACCAAAGCCCTCACAAAGTTATGAAACACTGCCAATCCCTCCACATGTTACTTCAAACATCAATTTCATCAAACATTTACATTATGTTGTGTTATTGTGGGATCCTGATCAGTTGCATGAAAACAACAGTTTCACCAGGCTCTCAGCAGTGTTTCAAGCAATTATTTATAATTCATTCCTTCATATTTTAATGTGAGCTTACACTTGATGTAGCCTGTTGCATTCAAGTGAGCCTGATCTCTACAGTGTTATCATGAGGCTGCATTCCGGTCTCTCTCTCTTCTCTCTGTCTCTGTCTGGCCTTTAAATTGCTTTCTGGAGGCAGGGGATTTGGGCCAAGGAGATAAGGGGAGCGGTATGAAACACTCGCTGGCAGTCTTTCTCTGCAAGGCAGGGGGAGTGTACTGAGCATGGTACATTTACTGAGACAGAGGAGAGAGCAGGTCGTACTTATCATCCCTCGGGTTAGTGAGGAAACGCCTGCCGACATCTTTCAAACCCATTTCAAAAGCTGCCGTCAGCCTTATCAGCAACAAAACAAAATGCTTGTGGATAGAGATGTCAACGCATACAGTAGATTCTCACTAAACATTCATATAGATGCTGCAGAATGGATGTCTCTTTGTTTCTCCACCGTCAACAGATTTATGTGCACGGTCTTTTGTGTGTGTTTTTTTTCTTCTTGTCAGTCAGTCAAGTCCTGGATGATCCCAACTCAACCCTCAGACCTGACACGCTCTTACATAAGCCCTCAGTGCTCTGCTGTCTCTCCACAAGAGCGACTTGCATAGATTATTGATGCGAGCACAGAGCAAACAAGTCCTCACATGGCATGGATATAGCCAGTCACACATGTGCTTCGTGATCCACCTGCTTTAAACCACTGTGTTGCATATTTCATTCTTTCTATTGCAAACAATTTCTATTTGTGGTGTGTGGATAGGGGATTCCTTCTCCACAAACACACCACTTTACTTTTTATGCATACAACCACAAAACATTAATGTGACCCTCCTCCACCCTTTTCCCTGAGCTTTAATTTTACACAGCGTGCCTCACTAGTTGACACACACGTTTATCTGACTATGCTGCGCTTGTTGAAGTCATTCCCGCAGGGATTAGCATATTAATGGCATGTCCTCTTTGTCCCTGTTTTCTCTCAGTCTGATTTCACAGCAGCGAGGGAGATGGACGAGGCGATGCTGACAGGGGGGAAGGGAAGAGCAGAGATGGTGGCGCGTGTTGTAGCTTGGGAGTCACACCTGAGTGTAATTGCTACAGGTGGGACTAATAATCAATATGGGAGTCGATCTTGAGATGTTCTCAGTGACAATTGAAAGTTGTACTTGCACATGACTTTATTGTAAAGTAAAGTAAAGTAGTAAAGTATATGAAAACATAAAGACAAACCGCAGCTTATGATGTACTATTATGAATATCTGGTTACACTTTAGTTGAAGGTATCTACATAAGAGTGACATGACACTGTCATGAACCCTAACTCTAACTAACCCTAACCCTAACTTGTCATGAAAAAAAACGAATGACACTTACTAAAAGAAGCGTTACGTCATAAACGTTTGGGACTTGTTTATAATGTTTATGACACGTTCATGACAGTGTCATGTCACTCTTATGTAGATACCGTCAATTAAATTGTAACCAGATAGTCATAATGTTTTGATGAAAAAAAATACTGTACAATTGATTCTTAATTTTCTTTTTTTGATTTGCACAGATATCACAATTCATTGCATATGTTCATTGTTATGTTGTTAAGAAAACTGTCATAAAATACTCTGTGTTTTCCAGATAAACAACAGAGGTAGTTAAATGGTTTATTTAGCAAAAGAAGTTTTATAATGTTCTCAAACCATAAAGGTGCACCTTACACCTTTACCTTCAGTGGAAAATTTTAAATCGAGCTAAAACGATTAATTTCCTAGTCGATCATCAGAAAAATAACTGTTAAAGTAATTCCCTAATTCCAGTTTCTCAAATGTCACGATTTGCTGTTTTTCTTCATCCTTTTCAATAATAAACCAAGTATTTTGAGTTTGAGGCTTTAAGACATTGTAATGGTTAATACATTTGTTTATAGACTAAAGGAGTTATTGATAAAATAATGCAAAGATTAATGGATAATGAAGTGATTGTTAGTTGCAGCTCTGTTGGAGATTCATGGTTTACACTGGACAGTGATGTTGCAGGGTATTACTCTTGTGAGATACCTTTCAGGATTAAATTATATTCAAAAACAACCAACTCGTTGATTTTTACTCATTTACACGGTCTTGTTCATAACCAGCATGTGAAATTCTAAACATCTTTTAAAAATAATTCCTCCTTTTTCTTCACTTTGCCTCCCGTCACAATCACATCTCTGTCCATCTCCGTCCAGGGATGGCTCGGTTTGCTACTTAGCAACTGTTTCCACGGCTACGAAGTTGCTCCCTGTTTCCCCCCCACCCACTAAGTCGCTGGTGTCCCTCTTCTCCTTTGTGTCCACTTCCTAAAGCCAGTGTTGCTGTTTGTATCCTAATATAAAACATCAACAACAGCTTGATTATGGTTTGTCTCGTGCTCAGGAGAGGACGTTATCCAGCTCCATGACACAGTATTCCCCTCTGTGGAGAGATGGTTGTTATCTTGATGCTTTTATTGGTCCAAAGAGGACAGTAGAAAGTCTATTGATGAATATGACAACCAATTACCAATGACACTCAGGCAGTTTTGCGTTTCCCTCTGTGAGTGTCAGTGTGCTTGGAGACCATAGACCTCAGCAATAATGTCACTGAGACAAATTGCTGCTCATCGTCCACATGTTTCTGACATTCATTCACACACTCAGGAGGATAGCAGATAAATCTTTGAATGTGTGGTTTTGAGAAACAAGTCCATAGAGGCACATGCAGATAAGAAAACAATATACAGTAAAGGCTGCTGGGTACATTCAGCCATGAATGCAAGCGTTGGAGCTACAGAAAGATCTATTTATATCGCTCCTAAAAATAGACATTCTTCTCCATAGAAACATGAAATCCTTCTAAGGGGCGCACAAGCTGCTGTGTGTGTGTGTGTGTGTGTGTGTGTGTGTGTGTGTGTGTGTGCGTGCGTGCGTGCGTGCGTGCGTGCGCGTACGTGCATGCGTGTGTGTGTATTTTTTTCAAAGGTGAAAGCAAATTACCAAATGTCCCAGCTATGAGGCTCTTTCTTGGGGAATCTCCTCTCTCTCTCTCTCTCTCTCTCTCAGCCTGCAGCAGACAGGATTTGTACAGTGCTTTGATGATCCCCACCTCTTCCTTCTTTCATGGTGACCACTGAACCACTGAAATTGATCCTTCAGTAACTCATGTCAAATATTGAATAACAAAATGAGAGGTTAGTTGAATGTCTTCACAAGCTTTCTTAGAAACACACTGTACATGTGCTCTCTCTCGCACACATTTTAAATGGTAGTTTTATTATAGCTCTGTGAGAACAACAAAGTGTAGCCTCAACATCTGTTCCTCCTCTTTTAGTTTTCTATCCTGTTTGCCTAATCTTATCGCTACTCTTCTGCACAGACTAAGGATGTCCTTGGGGGGAACCAGTGGCTCGAGTCAAGCATCTGATATCCCACCGGGTTCGGAGAGCTGCTGCCGATCTTCAACCAGAGCTGTTTCCATCATGTTTATTCTGTGTGAGTTCAGATGGAGCTGACCCTTGCTTTGATTTCTGATAACTGTTATCCTTCCTCGCTCTGTGTGTGTGTGTGTGTGTGTGTGTGTGTGTGTGTGTGTGTGTGTGTGTGTGTGTGTGTGTGTGTTTGTGTACGTGTGTGTGTACGTGTGTGTGTGTGTGTTACGCAAAGCAGGCGAGTCAGGGATAACGTGGAAAACAAGAAGAGAGAGGGGAGATGGAGATAACGTGTGAGATAAGGACTAGGATGCTGGCAGATTTGAGATTACAAAGAAATCCACTTTGTTAAAAGTCACTCTAGAGATAAGAATTTATAGAAAGAGAGTTAAAATCTTCTACAGAACGTTTAACCTTTCCTAAGAGAACTGACTCTCTCTCGCATCGCCTCAAAATGTTGTACTCAAAGCTCTGGTTGTCTCTTATAATGGTATGTTTATTTAAAGTATTTATATTTGGTTTAACCGTGTGATACAACCTGTAATCAATAGTATTATAAAAAGTTACTGTATTATCCAAACGTGGAAATCGTACTACAAGGATGTCCACAAATATCAATCGTTAAAATGTATCATAATCTAGTGGAAGTTTTGAATTTCAAAGCTGCGGACAATGAGAAAGTATTCAGATCATTTACTTAAAGTGCTCACATTATGCTTTTGATTTTTCCCTTTCCTTTATTGTATTATATATCTTTTTGTGCACATTATAGCCTTACAAAGTGAAAAAGCCCAAAGTCCACCCCAAAGGGACTTACCATCTTCCAGAGAAAACACTGTTCACAAACTGCTCCAAACAGCTCTATTGTAGTGCAGCCTTTACTTCCTTGACATACGCTTGTCACTTTGTGACACACGTTATAATGCTCGCCAATGTGCTAGCGTGGCACGCCCTCATACTCTGCAACTGACTAGCTAGCAGTGCATACCTAGTTACTGGGCATGTGCAACTCCCAACAAAGATGGAACAGAAGTGAGATGCCTCACTCTGCAGCTAAAACAGAGAGCTCAACACACAGGGTGAAAAGAGGAGCTGCAGCAATGTGCAGTACAACAAACATATGGTGTTTTTTGAAAACACTGCCAGAGGCATGTAAAAATGTTGATGTATGCAGATTATGCTGTAATCTTTACACATGCTAAGAACTACCAAGAGATAGCACCCACACTTACATCTGCAATGGCTCACATTGATGACTGGCTCACTAAGTCATGTCTCTACCTAAACAGCATTTTGTATGGCGTTTACCAAACAAAACATAAAGGTGTCACATTCTAATGTGTTCCTTAGAGGACAGGAGCTTGATATTGATAATGGATTCTAGTATCTAGGAGTCATATATGCCTCCACCCTAACATTCAAAAGTCATGTAAAAAAGGTGGCAAATAAAGTTACATTTAATTTGCAGACTTTTAAACAAGTTAGGCCATTTCTTGACACCAAAGCTGCCAAGTTGTTCTTATATACTATGATCTTTTCACATATTGAGTATTGTTTTACAAACTGGTCATTAACTAGCATAACTACTCTTAAAAGCATTGAGTCTCTATTTAAGAAAGCCATAAAAACTTTTGATAAAAAGGCATTGTCATTTCACCATTGCGATATCTTAGAGAGACATACATTTTTAAGCTTTGACAATTTCAAACATTTCAAGTATGCTTGTTTGGTATATAAAGTGTTACATAATCTTGCCCCCCCTCCGCTGCATGGCTTTTTCCAAAGACTTGAAAGCGGAGGTGGTACACGGGCCTCTGTAAAAGGGGACTGTGTGATACCAGACGAACCACTTCTGGACAAAACATATTGTCAATAATAGGAGGTAAACTCTGGAATAGCTTGCCCCTCCAAATAAGAGAGTGTCCTACATTCAACACCTTTAAAACTCAATTAAAACAGTGGCTCCTAGGAAACCAGAGATGCGCTCACTTTTAACTGTCACACATTTCATCATCCGTACACTTTCACAGTTAAATTGAATGCAGTATAGAGGTGGATGAATAATGTCTTTGTCATCATGTTGTTTTGTTTTGTTTGTTTTGTTAATGTATATGTCACCATTATGTGTACCTTTTAATTTATAGTGAATGAGTGCTATATGACTGCTGGCTGTATCTATGTTAGTCTTATGTCACCTGCCTAGGGACTGCAGATGAAAGTAGTTATTTTTACTAATTCTGGCATATTTACATGGTGTTTTTTATACAACAATGTTCATAAATATGCATGGTCCCTATCAAATAAACCAATAAAAAAAATTAAACCACATAACCCTATTCTGGTACAACCTCTAAATACAATTATGAACCTGAACATGAGCACAATATGAGCACAATATGAGCACTTTAAGTAAAAGTATCAATACCACGTTGTAATAATAATCCTTGAAATGTGAAAGTCCTGCATTCAGTATACTTCTATACTTTTATTTACTGAAGACTTTTTGTCGTCAAGACTGATAATGGTTTTGATGGACTCTGGGACTTAATAACTGCATTAGGGCCCATGACCCCAAAACCCTAGGTCTACTGTGTGTGTCAACTAGTCTTTGGTCATCATGGGTCCCCCTAAATGTGTATTGTTCATATGCTTAATTAATGGATTTGTGTTGAATTGATGAGTCCTTATAATAGACTGCTGCCCCCGTTTGTTATTTTTGTATGTTTTCAGCATTGTATGATTTTATGTTTAATTTAGTGTAACAGTGTTTTTGTGTTGTAATGTTTTGTACTGTTTTTTTGGGGTCATTAAACAATAGAATATATTTATATTATATGGTATTATATATAATTCCTAATAAGGGATGTACAACTGAACTGATGTGAGGATGAAAAGCATGAATCTGCAGTTATTTTGTACATGCAGTGTGTCAGCAGCCCCAGGTGATCATTTCCCACTTTTTTGTTTACCACAACTACTTTTGGCATAATTTCCTATAACAGTAGGTTAAATTATCTTTCCACTAGTGGACATACTGTAGGCTAGCTTTAAAATGAAACTCCATGTGAATGTATATTTGCTCAGAATTACCTCTAGAAACGTGTCTCAAGCTTTGGTGGCTAATAGGAAGCAGTTTTATTAGACAGATGGCCTTTCCCCATTTATCCTCTAGGCTGTTCATTATGCAATCAATGTGATGTGTGAGGATGCTTGACCTGGCTTGAATGGTGTTCAGCATCTTGCTACAGTATCTTTGCCTCTCTCTCTCTCTCTCTTTCTCTCTCTGTCTGTCTGTCTGTCTGTCTCTGTCTCTCTCTCTCTCTCTCTCTCTCTCTCTCTCTCTCTCTCTCTCTCTCTCTGGTTCTCTTTGGCTCTGCTCCGTGCAGCTTCACAGAGAGCCAAGGTCGCCTAAAATGATTCAGTTCCTCACCGCGCTCACACTGATTTTCCAGCAGGGCTTTAATTGCATTTCTGTACCAATCACTCTAATGACAATCACACACTGTACTCTAATGCAACACACACACACATACACACACAGGACCTCCCTCTCTTTCCTTGACATGCTGAAATTGACCGCAGTGATCATGGAAGAGATTAATGAAAAAGGTCAGTAAACAGTGAAGAATGTGTCTCTTTTTTTGAGATGCTGCCTTCATGCACTGTTGTAAATCAGTACCATAAATTACATTACAATATGCTCCAAAAATAACCTCACAAATTATAGTGTAAAAATTAAATATTGTTGAACATGAACCTCTCTGACAAATCAAACATTGGAAGCTTAATAAAGGTAGTGTTTATTGCAGCTAAATCTAATTAAGCACTTTAAAGGGTTTAGAACGTGTAACTAATGCATTTGTTTATTTATTTATTGTTTACTTTTGCTCTATAGAGAAGTTATAAACCATTAATAAGAACACATTTTGGGTATCATTAGGAAAATGTACCTAAAGTATTAAAAGTAAAAGTACTCACAATTTAGAAACTGGAAACGATCTAATCAGTTCTGTGTTTAATCTGCTAATCATTTCAGCTGTAATTGTAGGCTGTTATATTGTTGGGTAGTTTAATTTATAATAAACCAGCATATTTTATAAACTACTATGTGTTTTGTGTGCAGAAATCTTAATTTGTAAAGTAACTAGTAACTAAAGCTGTCAGATCAATGTAATGGAGTAAAAAGTACAATATTTCTATCTGAAATGTAGTGGAGTAGAAGTAGAAAGTGGCATGAAAAGAAAAGCCTCAAGTAAAGTACAAGTAGCCTACCTCAAATTTGTACTTTTTTTGTTACATTCCACCACTGATGGTAACACAGCCTATCTCCTGCATTAATTCATCAGTCATGCATTAGTTAAGCATTACTTAAGTAGCCTATGATTTGTAGGCTATCCTTATTATAAGTGTTACCGGACATTAATCCAGGCGTTCACCTCCTATGTTTTAGTTTGATACATTAGCAGATTAAATCCTCCGCCAGCCTATGACTATAGGTTTGCCCTTACATCATTAGGCTGGAAAAGATGAAGGTCCGCTTGTCTCCTCTTTAGCTGCACCCCTCACTCCACCCCCACCCTCTCTTTGTGAATTTGTGTGTGTGTGTGTGTGTGTGTGTGTGTGTGTGTGTGTGTGTGTGTGTGTGTGTGTGCGCGCATTCCTTCGCATCCAGTAGAGCGGCAGTCGGAGGTTGAGGGTCCGCGCAGAGAGGACACACACCTTCGGGGAGAAAACACCAGTTACAACACAGGAAAACATGCAGGTAAGAGACAAATATGATCTTTTTTAATATTATCCGGGGTACGACAAGACGACAGGTTGAAATGATGATTGTTTGTTTTACATGTGGCAAAAGCAAAAACGCGTCTTAAGTTAAATGCATCAGTTCAACAAGCTAGTTGTTGGCGAAATTGATATTTAGCCTATATCTTCTTTTTTAAATTCCTCCACGACCCTGAGCGGCTCATTTGCTCCCACTTTTGCCGAGAGCTGAGTTTCGGAGGGAAGTTATGTAATTGCATCCCTGCTGCTGGAAGCTGTGGAGGAGAGACGCATTGACGGCTTCCAGCAAGTGTCACTTGGCTTCACGTCTTCTTTTTTCACCGCGACTTCTCCTCCCTCTCACTCCGTCAGTTTTTAGCATGTGTGGTTTCTCCGTGACATTTTTTAGTGTGTGTGATTAAGGTAGACCTCGTGTGGCTCTAAGTGATTTACGCGTGACTTCAAATCAGGGGTGGAGTCAGACGTTGTAAACATTCGGGGCTCAGCCGAAACCTAGGGGGGGGTCTGGTCACTCTGGGAGATTTTCTTCCTATTTACGGCAGCTATATGCTTTACGTTTTCAAGCCAATTGATAATAGAATGCCTAAAATCTGTACATCATTTAGGAAAAACAGGATAGTTGCCAAAAACAATCATCCTGCCTACATTCTATTTTGTATTTTATAGTTCAACAACTGTCTTCATCATTCTGAAACGAGAACACAACTAATGTTGAGGATGACTGAGGCAAGAATTGTCTGATGTTACTATTTTTAAGTTATAGGAATTTGGCGTGAACACCATTACCAATCTTCAAACCCATTTTTGTTAAGACTGTCCTCCCCCGAAAAACACTCCCAGTCGTATGTTCAAGCTGCAATCACGACTCATGTTTACGTTTATAGTGGGGGTGCCCTAGTGACCTCCCGTAATGATTACAGGAGCAAAGCAGGAAGTAAGGTGACAAAGTATAAGAGCACCAAATTTTGCATAAGGAGCCAGGTTGAGGTGGTGGATGGGTAAAACAAACACAGGACTTTCACCCAGGAAACCGGCATTTGATTCCCATTTGAAAATAAAAGTAAACAGACAGTTTTTTTTTAACTTTACAGAACAAACAGAATTACATAAATTTCTGCATCATATGCGTAACCGGAAGTTAAAGGTGCCCTGCCACACAAAACCGTTTTTACTTGTATTTTTTTAAATATGTTAGGTCCATATGTGTTTGTGTTATGTTGTGAATGTGAAAATGAACTGTTACCTCCTCTGTCAGCTCTAGCCACTGAAAAGAAATAAGCGGAGAAATCAGGCCAATTACAAAAGCTGGTCAGTCTGACATGGTGTTGCCTGAGCTCATTACTATTCATGAGCTCGCCCAGTTGCGCTGGGTAAAGGATGCTGATAGCCAGGCTCTCATTGGCTAGCTGTTAGCCAATCAGAGTCAAGCAGCTTAGCTCGTTGAATATTAATGGGAACTGGCACAAATCGAGTCTTCCTGCAGGCTTTCTATACCAGCTAGAATGGCTTGAAACAAGGTAACCAAGGCATTTTTTCCATAACCTTTTTTACAGAGTCCATGGTAGAACTTCAGACATTACCACAAAGTAATGAAATACCTGTGGCAGGGAACCTTTAAGTAATGTAACAGATGATTTTAAGCCAGTCCACGATCTTTTTCTAAACATCACCACATTTTTGTGCCGTAACATTACCAAACTGCGACCGTTTCACAACGTTAAAGACTTTAAAATCATGAACCGTTATGTTCTCTGGTTTAGATATTAGGACTCCTGTTAGCTGTAATTTATGAAACGCTCCTATGGGTCGTATTAGAGGGTAAGAATAAACGACCTTTATGGTCCGTATGGGACTTGTTTTTGTTATACTATGCTGGAGTAGAGTTCACACAATAAATGTTTAGCTGACAAATCTGCTACATTTGAATCCATCCCTTAACAATCTGGGGTGATCTAATTGCAAATAAAGGATTCCCAAGAATGCAAAGTAAATTTGGTCTTCAATACTATGAATTAAATTTTAGGCAAACAGAAGAACATTTTCTCAATTATATGAGATTTATTTAAGGTGTAGCATAGTAGTAGTGTGGTAGTAGTAGTAGTAGTAGTAGCATAGAACAGTTGAAGGTATTTTAAAAACCTGAAAGATTTCAGAAAAAAACATTTGAGGCTGAAGCCCCCGTTTTTCTTTTTTTTTGTCCGGCCCATGAACCGGCCCATAAAAATGGTAGGCCTAGATCGGTGGCCCATTGTTTTTTTAATTGACACTGGGCTGGCCCAAAACACTTTAGTCAAAAATATCACATAGGCTAGGTTTTTCCATACACCCCCTACTTTCATAATGAAATGGACTAGTCCGTAACGGTGCGTGGCGCAAAAGATAAACACACAGTGACAGGAGAACTGGGAAGTACACAAACAGAGACGAAGCAAGACGAGTCTAAACGCGAAAATGAAACGTAGTTACTCAAGACGGCGATAAGTATTTGGCAACGCTGCCAAAGATGAAAAACTTTTTTACGGCTACTGTTGGGGATACAGACAGGAACAACAAGGTCCAAAGATAGGAGAAGCTGCGTGAGAAAAAGAAACAGGCCCTTCAAGCAGACACTGCCAAATGTGTCAAATTGACAGACATGTTTTTGGCAGTAGCAGGACCTTCTTCAGCTCCCGTGGCTGATGATAGTGGTGGTGGTGTCGGTGTCGGTGTCGGCAGCAGTGGCATGCACAGTGAGGAGGAGACTCAGGAGTAGAGGGACAGAAATGAGGGTGTGAGGGTAGAACCTGCGGTAAGCAGAACTTCCCTTTAAACACTTTGCCCCTTGATAAAACTGAGCCAAAAACAAGTGGTGGACAAACTGTTGATGAGTTGGTATACATATTCAGGGAAGCGCAAGGACGGGTGGTATTTGTGATCTTATGTGGTGGGCCAGTCTGGGCCAAAATGCCAGGGCCGATTTTTGGTCCAAGTCTGTCCCT
The DNA here is from genome assembly GCF_031162955.1 of Sander vitreus. Classification (NCBI taxonomy): domain Eukaryota; kingdom Metazoa; phylum Chordata; class Actinopteri; order Perciformes; family Percidae; genus Sander; species Sander vitreus. Next base: position 23,647,682 of record NC_135859.1, read on the forward strand.
ACACACACACACACACACACACACACACACACACACACACACACACACACACACACACACACAGCTCTCAGTAGTGATATTGTGGTTGGATGCAGAGCTTCTCTGTGAATAGTGAGGCTCATCATCAATCACACAATGAGTCAGTCAGTAAATCGATCCATCAGTCAATATAATCAGGTAGAGAGCTGAGGTCCGCAGGTTTCAGTGTGTGGAAGCTTTTTTTTGCATGCAGGTGCATGTGTTTTTCTATTTCTTTTTTACATCTTTCGTTCATCGTGTTATGTGTGCTTGGTGGTCATGGCTTACTCATTTTTAATCAAACAATTATTTTCATTATCGATTAATCTACAGACTGTTTTCTTGATTAATCAACCAATTGTTTAGTGTCACAAACCGGCTCAAAGCATGTGACAAAGAGCAGACACATCATGACAAAGTTTAACCAAAAATGTACTTTATTAACTCAAATCTAACCCAATTAGACCAAATAAAAGGATTATTAAGGTGTAGAGTGTGGTTGTCAGTATTGTCATTGGTGTAAGTGTGCATGAGGGATTATGTGTGTGCATGAGTGAACAGTGCAAGCAAAGCATAAAGATAAACTAAACTACATAAACAAGGCAAAAAGGAACCCAACGAAACTAGGGAGAACAGAACCAGCCACAAGCAGAGCCCAGAGCTGCCCTGCAGCCAGGCTTAAATAGCCTGGGCACACTCAGGTGTTCCAGGTTACTCTGACGAGCTCCTGCAGAGACAGAGACAGGTGAACAGCCTGACACAGCAGGGATCGTCACAGTCAGCAAATTGTGAAAAATGTTCATCACAAGTGCACAGAGCAGGTGGTGACATTTTAATATGTCTTGTTTTGATATTTAGATATTTAGTTTGCCTGTACAGAAGAACAAGACAATCAGAAAACATTCACTTTTGACAGAAAATGGTGAAAAATAATATAATACCCTAAAGTCCAAGATGTCTTTAAATGGCTTGTTTTGTATTTAATATCACAAAAGACTAGGACAAGCAGCAAAACCTCACATTTGAGAAGCAAGAACTAAGCAATGGTTGTCATTTTTGCCTTAAAAATGACTTCCATAGTTATAGATTAATTTTCTGTTGCTTGTTTCAGCTCTAAGATTTATTTTGGATATTAAAACCACCTTTCACTCCCAGTCCATGTATGTAAATGCTAAACATAAGTCAAATTCAACATGAACAGTTTCAGTTGGAAGAATGTTACACATACTTTAAGTATTAAACAGCCATTATTAACAGCAGTTTGACACGTGCCGCAGGCCAACTGCAGTTTAGAGAGAGAGAGGGAAAGAGAAAAAAACTCTTTCCCTCTCTCTCTCTCTCTCTCTATCTCTCTCTCTCTGAATATTGACATGCAGGTGTTTGAATGAAATCACGCTGTGAGGCATTTGGCTGCCTGATGTTTCAGTGTGTGACTCACTTCAGTTTATTTTTTGCAGAACAAATTTGATCAGTATGGTTTGTTGTTGTTCTCTCATTCTCAGTAATTTTCAGTGAAATCCGAGTCCTAACATCCTAACGTTTTCTTATATGTAACAACAATGTTATCTATGACATTTTTAATCTGTTTGAAAAAGGCTCAGTGGTAAAGTCTTGAATTTACTTAATTTAGTGATCCCAATTCCACCTTTCTTCCACTTCTACTTGCATTAGGATTAATCTGGTGATATTCCATATTTGTTTTATATTGTCAATAAACAAAGACCAAAACAACAATGAATTGACCTGACTAACAAGGTTTGTCTGTGTAGTCAAAGCCTGATATATCGTTATCCTCTGTGCCATTGAGCTCTATTTATGTCCAATAACTAGGCTACTGAAAACACATCAATGAGCCACATTGCACTGGGTGGCATGTTCCTTCATTGTAATGAACATTGGCACTTTATTTTGAGTCTATACAACCTTCTGATAAAAACAGTCTCTCATAAATTAAACTTTTACTCCTATTTAACATCTGCTAAAAGCTACAGTGCAGTAAAAGTGAAAGTACCGTGTATATTCGTAAAACTGTTTTAAAAATGAAAAGGCTGAAAAAATAAAAAAATTTCTGTAGGAACAAATGGGCTTGAGGCTGAGAGCCATAAACAGGCTTGTGAACTTCAAAATAATTGTGAGACGGAGGAGTTACTGTAATAGAGGAGACACAATAAGCTGATAATCGGCCGTCGGACCGTCTGGCGAGGTCGGTGACTCGAGTCTGTTCGGTGTATCCCGTGCCGTCGTCCGTCGGAGGAGCCGTCGGCCTTCATTTGGGCCGACCCGACATGTTCAGTCGGGAGACAGGGCAGTCGGGACTCGCCCGGAAATGGTGAGCGGATGAGCCGCTCAAAATCTGACAAAAATCTTTTAAACGGACCTTTGTCAATCTGAAATGAAGACAGATTCAGCAACTGCATGGCCTATTTCTCGGTTAAAATGTTTTCAGACACACTATTTTAGTACAATATGAGATCGTATTCTGAACAAGCCGCCATGACAGTCTAGCTGTGAATTTCCGGAGAAAAAAGAACCACGTGACACGTTTGTCCAATCAGCTGCCGGTTTTCATTTTCTGGGAAACAATCGGACTGTTAATGGAAACAATACAGAGCAGCGCCGCCTGCTGCTATGGAGACGTATTACGTTTCGCGCACGTGCAGAGCGTATGCTCAAGTCGGCGTCTCTTCGGTGTGTTCTGAGGCACTTTTTGGACCTCGGGGACTCGACTGATCAGTCCGACTGCCTTTTCTGCCGACGGTCGGCCGTCTTTTTGGTGTGTCAGCACCTTAAGGTGTAGCTACCAAGCCTACGCACAAAGTCGATCAAATCCATTTCATCTGCAAACCCTCCACTCACCACTATCACTTTGCACGACAGTCAGTGAATGAATGAACATAAAGTTTGTATTTAGTATTGCACAGGTGTAGTCTCCAATTCAGTAATGAGATTATGCAAAATACTATAAAAGTTACGTGGATCAAACTCCAGTTATATAAGTACATCGTAGTCAAAGCAAAGCAGCCAGTTATCTATAATTTAAAGCAGGATATGGTCTGATCACAACCGTGTTACCTACTCTTGTTAACCCGTTGCGTCAGGCATACATTTGGATTAACACATTGATGGTTTTGGTCTTTTGATGGGATTTTTTAAAAGTAACAAAAGTATAGAATATCTTTATCCTCACTCAGCCTTGTCCTTTAAACATATCTGATATTGAAATGTTGGGCCTTTGGGAAGACAAGACCAGCCCACAGTTGCACTCTTATTCTGAAGGATTGGATTTAAATCTCTTGCATAACTGTACTGAAGATAAAAGACGCTTTAACTGCTGTTTTACTGTGACTTTAAAGCTCAACAAGTATTTTATGGTATACTTTTCTTTAAAGAGGCTCAGTCTGACATGTCAGTTTTCCACAGAGCAATATGTCAATTAAAGCAGTCACACACACAGTCAAGCTGCACAGATCAGTGACACTCACACACACACACACACACACACACACACACACACACACACACACACACACACACACACACACACACACACACACACACACACAACACACAGCAACACACACATACACACTCACAGTTTTAAGTCTTCTGCAAACACAGAATGACGTTAATTTTTTTAATTATGGTCTAGTTGATTTTAAAATCGGCGATAAAGCAGGGGGGTGTTTTACGGCGTGGCTATGATGTGATTGCCAGTGAAAGTGTTGCTGAAATCTTAATTTTATCTTATCATAGTTTAATTTTCTCAGGATCTGGCCTTAAAAAAGTGGCATATCATCATAGAAAATTAGCTTTGATATGGTAAATTGTTCCAAATGGACAATTTATTTTTCTTCAATATAATGGAAGTTGGTGTGCATGAAGAACCACACACACACACACACACACACACACACACACACACACACACACACACACAAGGCGGAAATTTCGACTCACATGGGGAAAATGCAGTGTTGTGAAAAAATGCTGCTGTAAAATTGATCAATCACTGATGAATTAATGTTTTGATGTTCATACACTGTGACTGTATTGTCTGTCAATGTACATGAGCAATATGACAGGACAGAGTGAGGCGATCGATCTGGTGTGTGTGTGTGTGTGTGTGTGTGTGTGTGTGTGTGTGTGTGTGTGTGTGTGTGTGGAGTATTCATTATTTCTCCACATGAAAGCTCACACATCAATATAATAATCATTTTCTCTCTCTCTCTCTCTCACACACTCACACACACACACACACACACACACACACACACACACACACACACACACACACACACATACACTCACACACACACGGGCCCTATGGATATGTCATCCTCCCACAGTCAAACCGCTTCACACTGACAGCCATACTGAGAGGATCAAGCAGTCAGGACACAAATAGTATCAGCTCTAGACCATCAGCCTGCTCACATATTTTCTTGCAGCAGGCTTCATGTAAAGAGGTGCACAACCACATCTTAAGAACATATGCAGTAATGTTGATGTTTTTCTATGGCTCTGAGTGAAATGTACAGTTCTGCTGGTTATTATATGCAACAAACTGAAAACAGAAGGTCCAAAAGTTCATCAGTCTGGTGCCATTCAAACTACCATCTGTGAAGCTGTTTTTCTGATGTCGAGTGACTCAACTTGTTTGTTGCTTGAGCTTTACTCTGTTTTCTGTTTTTCCTTGTTGAGTTTTTTATTTTTTATTAATACAAATTACATTGCAAGGAAAATGATTTGTATAACAAAAGGTCAAGAACAGATTGTACTTCCTTATGTAACAGTTGTTTAGTTAAAAAGAGACTGAAAATTAAATAAAAAGAGATTTACCACTGCTTGAGTTAAGGTTTGTTCAGGGTTGTCACAGTTGAGGGAAACATTACTGTCCTGGTTTAAAGAAAACAACATTGACTGTCGGTAGAAAATGAAATGAGAGAAAAAAGCGGTATCCTGTGTTCAAGTCTCACATTTTTAACCATTTAAACCACTTTAGCTTTCCCACCTATGAGGTTATGTGGCTCTAAAACATCATTACACTACGTCCGCCTTTATTCCAGACAGACACGAGTCATTATTATTATATAACCAATACCACACTGTTCCCTGACCTTAAGTAAATGCTGTGAGTGCTGAAACATAACAATAAAAACATTAATTATGTTGTAGCTGCTACAAGTGGATGTTAGTCTAGTGTCTGCAAAAAATGCCTTTAGCATTGTAAGAGTTTCCTCTTAGGGAAATGCTTAGTTGAATTTTAGTTGGGCATTATGAAGGGTAGAAACGGAAGAAGTGAAGCTGGCGTTATGCACAACTGTTGTCACTATGGAAGGTAATAAAAGTGTGCACGCCATCTTGGCTTACGCTGGTTGAGATTCTGAGCATCCATGTTTTTGTTGAATTATCCTCAGCTACAGTAGATTGGACACATTAGCTCAGACGGCTAAGTTGGCTTGTTAACTTTATTAGAATCCGTCCTTAAATATAGATAGATAGATAGATAGATAGATAGATAGATAGATAGATAGATAGATAGATTGATTGATTGATGGATGTTTACGGAGTTGCTCACTTACTCACAGAGAGATTCCTGCCTTTATTAGTGAGATAAAAACAGCACTAATTATTTCAATTCATATCTGATAGTTGCAAATTAGTGGCACATAAATGTAACTTCTGGGACTCACAAGACAGAAAAAGAAGAAATGGACATAATGGAAGCAGCAGAGGCAGCTATATCCTAACTTTTAATTCTTAATATGGGTCAAACTCCAAAATGTTTCCCATAGTACAATAATTACCATTTTTATGTTAGTCCTTTGCTGCCTGGTAAATGCACACATCCACTTATTTGTGCTGCCTATCATTTCATAGCTCACACTATCACTTTATTCCAATTTACTTTGGAACAAATCTCCATGTTAAATGTCAATACACAATGCCAATAAAATGAGCTAACCCCCAGTGAATGTGTGTGTTGCTCTCATGCTGCATCGAAATTTGAGACGATCTAGCTCTGGGCTCTTCTGCAGGAAATCCCGGGTGGTGGGATTTATGTGCGAGGGATTTTATGTGCAAGGGTTTTTTAGAAAGTATTTACTGTATCTCCCTTTGTGCTGTCAGTCCTTGTCACTGTGCTCATCCTCCGGCTTGCTCGTCTCATTTCTCTTCACAGCCTGTGCACACAAAAACACACACTCTTTCTCACACTACCTCCCTTATGTTTAAATCCCAGTTGGTATTTCTGCTTCACCTTGAGAGTAGCCTTGTGACATGTGACATTATGGAGAGAGAGGAGAGTGACTAAATTGGAAGCAATGAGGAGGTGAGGAGATGGAGGGATGGAGGACAGATTTGTGCTGACATCCACGGTAAAGAGAAACAATAAATGTTAATATGAACAGCTGATTAAATGTTGTTTTCCTTTGTGTGTGTGTGTGTGTGTGTGTGTGCGTGCACGTGTGTGCGCGTGCACGTGTGTGTGCGCGCATGTGTGCATGTGTCATTGTAAATTGTAATTCCACGGCATACCTTGAACACCATAACCAAGCGGCTGGCAAAGTGTACAGGAACATCTGTTCCAAGCTGGAAGTCTCAAGGTCAAAGTGGGAGGCACCTCCAAAGATGGCAGGAAATGACAGATCAGATCCTCTGGGACTTCCAGATCCAGACTGATAAAATGGTGATGGCTAACCAACCGGACATTGTGGTGGTCGAAAAACAGCAGAAGGTAGTTGTGATAGATGTAGCAATCCCAAGTGACAGCAAATACCAAGGGCTTAGGGAGGAGCTAGAGAAGATGTGGAACGTAAAGGCAACAGTGGTTTCAAGTGGTAATAGGAGCACTCGGCTTGGCTGCTTATTAGCTTGCAAACTTGTTCGTATTAAAGGGGAACTATGCTGTTTTTTTTTTAGCTTAATTTACCTTAACTGAACAGCTTCGAAGTCATTGGAATGGTTATATGACTTTTTTTGGGTTGAATGGTGGTCGTCTTGCTTCCCCCTAGCGTCTGTGAGCAGAAAAACCACCCTTGCAACTTTTGGCCGGCGTCAGGAAGTATCGCATGATATCAGGTCTTGCGATGTAACAAATTGCTTTAGGCACTGCACACATACACGCCCCCATCCAGCAACCGGCTAGCTATAAGAACAAGGTAGCAATGGAGTTTTTCACACTATCGTCATGGCTGAGCCGGCAAAAAAAGAAGCAGAAAGCTAGGAAAGCATTGTCGGAGGAACAGAGAAAGAGGAAACAGCAGACTGACCGAGCGAGTTTTTACAACAGTGTTGCCAAATATCTATTCCGAAGCTGTAGGGGGAGCTCTATAGAGAAACCTCAAACTATTGGAAGTAATGCTTGATTTCTGTAACGTTAGGTAGTAAGCTAGTTAGCAAGACATGCTAATGATAATTGCTTATGATTGTTACTTTCGTTACTAACAACTAACTGAAGGAAGGATGGGAGGCGCTTGTATCAAAATTGTCCAATTTATTAATAATGCAAAACAGAATGTGCAACACTGCTCAACAGTAGTTTAAGAAAAAACTAAAACAAAGGTAAGCATGTCACGGTCAGGCAGAGGCTGATCAACATATACTCTGGACAACACAGTCTGCTGCCAGCCAGCACAAGAAAGAAGTAGAGAACAGGAAGTCGTGGAGTCTCCTCCCTCCTTTATCCAAGGAGCTGAGTGAGCACAGGTGTTCTCACTCAGCAATCACCAATCAACCTGCAAAATAGGAGGCACACACAACACACACCACAGACAAAATACAAATTCCTATGTAACATCTACATCATCAGGGGTCTCATTTATAAACGTGGCGTACGCACATTTTCAGCCCCGTTTTGTGCGGGGACTTCCCACGCAAAGGTTGTGATTTATAAAAAACAAACTTGACGGGAGAATGCGCGGTCCTCCACGCAAACTCTGACCCATGCGTACGCACATTTTGGAGACAATGGGAATTGGCGACGCAGATGGTGAGGTGGTGAACTGAAGTCAGACTGCAGAAAGTACATGTGGGAATAAAGATTACTCTTAATATTTTCAAGTATTAATGCCTCACGCACATTTCTTTACTACATATCATCCACGTTACCATGAAGATTAAATCCAGCAGTGTTATTTGCGCTTGTACTGAGTGATAATTGTTCCATAAACACCTTGTAAAATACAAATCAAAACCCATTAATATTTAATCGCCGCTGTCTCACCGTCACATTGTCCGCTACGGAGCGCAGGAGGAGGAGACGGCCCGACTCCATGGAATACAGGATAGCATTTAAATACCCTAGCATTAGATAACGGCAGAACACAGTGTAAATAATTAAATATCTGTCTTTAATACTGTGCACATATCATCAAATGTCAAAGTCTGGAAATACAGCCGTTAAGCTCTCGCGCAATCGTTACACTTAATGTCCTTGTTATCGGTCCGCACTTTAATACTGTTCATGACAAAACCTGCATGAAGAAAAGTGTGTTTGCCTATTAGACTTTCGTCTTCAAATTGTATCTTGGGGTGGGGGGGGGAATACCACTAGTTGATGCTGTAATTTTGGCAAGGTGTCTACAGTCACTCTAATTGTTGTAAACATATTAATACTGCGGTGACCCCCGTGCGTAATGCTGCATGATGGCACCGCTGGCCCTGCAGGAGGACTAACCCCCAATAGAAGAATCAGGAGAGAAAAAGGCTTCAGGGACCATGACGATGACTGGCTAATATGCCGATTTAAATTCCATAAAGCTGCGCTCTTGGATCTATGTATTGAATTGGGTCCAGTAGAGAGGGCAACGTGCCGGAACCGTGCCATCCTGGTCCAAATACAGGTACCCGCTACTCTGGGGGAAACCGGCTGTTTCCAGAGGGAAATGGCCAGCTAAGTGTTTTTAAAAAAATAAATATTATATATAATCTTCATCTTTATCACTAAGGCTTGTTTGGATATAATATACAGTATAGTTCTGTTAAATCTTATCATATAGGTCTGGTATATCGAAGCTGTCCCCGAGTGCCGTAATGCCTGCCGTTTTGGAAGATATTATTAATAAAGGTAGTCTATAGATTAGGTTTCCCTACACTGTGCGACAACAGGCTGAAATTATAATTCAATTGGCAGCAATTCACCAGCGTCTGAGAGGTTTTTTGCTTTTTCTCCACCAGTCAGTGATTCAGCATGATTCGGTGACTGCCAGTGTCATTAACATACTTATCAGCATTCACGAGGTGCTTTGCATTGACTATTTATGGTTAAAAATGGGCGTGTACAGGGCGGGATAAGAGGCTGATTCACGTACGCACACTTGTAGGTAATCTCTGATTTATAAAGGGAACATTGCTTACAGATGTACGTACGCACGGTTTTATAAATCTGAATTGTTTTTGGCGTACGCCATTATGGGCTTTTGGGCGTACGTACACTTATAGTAAGGATCCTACGCACAGTTTTATAAATGAGACCCCTGCTCTTGTGTTTTTGGCTTTGGAAAGGCTCGACAAGACACCACCCTCCAAACCCTTTATACATGTATCCCTCGTACTACAGTCACAGCATGCACACTGCTTCAACTGGTATAGATAAATAGATGCTTCACACACCTAGTGCCTAGTTATGGTTGTTAGGCTGTGATTCGACAGTCAGTGTTCGAAGAAGGGTTTAGCAAACAATCAATTCTGCACTTAATTGAACCTAGGTTTGTTGTGTTGCCAGTTCTGATGGTCTTTTACGGTAAACTTCTGTATGCTTCAGTATCACTGAGCGGCAGTGTGGGTATGTGGGCGGTTTTACGCATGCGTGACAGATGTAAAGGAAAGTGTATTTGTGTGTGTTTCTGTGTGTGCATTTGGATCTTGTGTATTTGTAGTCTGTGCGCTTGTGTCTGTCTGCTCTGAATTCTGATCTGTAGATGTGTTGGATGTGTCTGTGGTCTCACAAGTTTAGTTTAGTTTGGTATTTCTGCACTTACAAGGATATAATATAAATCTCCTAGGCAATAGCTCATTAGGACAAAACAAATGAAAGTGTGATATTCCCTTCTCTGAATTCATAGGCTAGACAGTAAACAACCAATTCTCTTGGCAAAGCTTGGCTGTTGTGTCTAAATTAGCTAGTCTAATATTAGCAATGCTGGGTTTCAATAGATAACTCCATTATGGATCCGGTTCCAATAAATGTCCCAATCGATTAAGCTAACATTCTAACAAATCTGTGAATTTTTATCTCCTTTCTCCTTTCTCATGTATTCAACGAGAACAATGTACAAAACATTCAGGTAGTCTTTTAATTAAAAAGCAAAAATGTAAGTTCTGGCAAAACCTGAGTTAATAGTTTTTTAAATGTCAATCTTTCAATTTTAGTTGTTGTAATATAACACTGAAAATATTAGATGAAGGGATTAAAGGGATTGGGATTTTGATAATCAGATGAAATATTTGATTGAGATTCGATAAAATGCTACCAAACCCTCAACAATAAACATAAGTTTGTCTACAACCTAAGTCCATTTTTCTTTTATACCAGTGCAAATACAATACTTCAGTTTCGGTACCAATACTAAAGCCTTATTTTTTTCCCAATATCTTACTTTGATCAATATAAATATGTTAACAACATGTCTGATCACAAGCAGCCATACAAGGAAATACGTCTTGCTTCCCCCTATCGTCTGTGAGCAGAAAAACCACCCTTGCAACTTTTGGCCGGCGTCAGGAAGTATCGCATGATATCAGGTCTTGCGATGTAACAAATTGCTTTAGGCACTGCACACATACACGCCCCCATCCAGGAACCGGCTAGCTATAAGAACAAGGTAGCAATGGAGTTTTTCACACTATCGTCATGGCTGAGCCGGCAAAAAAAGAAGCAGAAAGCTAGGAAAGCATTGTCGGAGGAACAGAGAAAGAGGAAACAGCAGACTGACCGAGCGAGTTTTTACAACAGTGTTTCCAAATATCTATTCCGAAGCTGTAGGGGGAGCTCTATAGAGAAACCTCAAACTATTGGAAGTAATGCTTGATTTCTGTAACGTTAGGTAGTAAGCTAGTTAGCAAGACATGCTAATGATAATTGCTTATGATTGTTACTTTCGTTACGTCCCTAGAAATCAGAGAGTAACCATTGATGTTAACTAACTGAAGGAAGGATGGGAGGCGCTTGTATCAAAATTTCCAATTTATTAATAATGCAAAACAGAATGTGCAACACTGCTCAACAGTAGTTTAAGAAAAAACTAAAACAACGGTAAGCATGTCACAGTCAGGCAGAGGCTGATCAACATATACTCTGGACAACACAGTCTGCTGCCAGCCAGCACAAGAAAGAAGTAGAGAACAGGAAGTCGTGGAGTCTCCTCCCTCCTTTATCCAAGGAGCTGAGTGAGCACAGGTGTTCTCACTCAGCAATCACCAATCAACCTGCAAAAAAGGAGGCACACACAACACACACCACAGACAAAATACAAATTCTAAAAGGTCTAAAATTGGCAAAATGTTAATTTAATAAATTCTGAACTATCTGGTCAAGGATTAAAGTAGACTACAATCTGACCAAACATTCAGTATCAGCCTTTGGTACAATGGTTTATCTATACTCGATGCTACGTATACATTTCTGTCAGTATAAAAAAAGAGACTGTCCTCCCAAGAAAAACAACAGCATTAGTTGTTTTATCAAATGCCCAATAACCTCATATGTTTACATTCATAAAGCCCTCCAGCGGACTTTGGTTTTTGCTCTTTGTTTTCCCGTTTCCAACCAACAGTCAACGTTGGTTTCTTTTAACCGTGACCACAATGCTTCCCTTACCTTAATCGTAATTATTATCGTAACCATGATGACGAAAGTCCCCTCACCTTACCAAAGTTGTGTTTTTAACCCAAACCACATAGTTTTCCTACCATACCCAAGTCTTTTTTGGTTCCAAAACCTAACTAGAAGACTTGTTGTAAAAATCCATGGATGTGGTTAATACATTTATAGGTATAAAACATAATGTTACATACCTAGGTACCTAGACCTATTAACCACACACAAGAAACCAATGCAATCAGTTCAATTTGTTTTGGACTGTCCAATGAGACAGACAAGCTTTGATAGTAAGGTACTTGTTATCTACATCTCTAAAGGTTTAACATGTTATGAGAAGGAAAGTTTTTTTACATCCTCCTCATCCAGGATTTTCCCTGGAGGGGTGTTTTTTAAAGCCCATTTGACCTTGAAGAAGCAGTCAGGCAGAACAAATGAAGTTCTGCTGGCTGAGTTTGAGTCATGCTGAGAACTTCAACTGTGAGCTGGGACATTATAGCTAAACATGCTGGATCTCTGCTGTGGCCCTTGTAGGATGTTAATCACATATAACTTATTAATGGAAACATCCTCTAATATGACATTAAAGACTCCATATCTCGCTCTCGGGATCTATTCCCTTTCCATCACTCCACCTCATCCTTATCTTACTCCATTGATGTTCCCATCTCCTCAATCCCACTTTGTTGAGGATGTAAGAAAAAAAAGTGTTTACACATTACTATAAAGCATTCTGTAATGAAAGGAAAAACTACTTGTTTCAAACATTCAGTATATTTAAAGCGGCATTCATTATTCATATTTTTTTATATGTAGTGTAGATTCTTAGCATATTTTAGCTCATTGCTTTGGATATCACATTTCCCACTCTAATAGAGTTGTTTTCAGGTACAGGAGCAGGAAGACTAAAAACCACATGTATACTACATATTCAGTCCTCAAACGGCAGACAAGCTGGTGAACATTGTGGTGCATTTAGCAGCTAAAGAGCCAGATAATTCCCTCAGAAGTTGATGGAGACCACAAACAGAGCTAAAAGAGAGTGAACATTGAACTTACATCCACCAGGCGGCCAGAAACAAGACTCCAAATTAATGATAATGTAGATCTGTGTTTCTTAGATGTGTAAATTGTCAACTGTTTGCTAGCACAACAACTTTTCCATGGTGATAATATGTCAGTGTTGTGTTTACAGCTTGTGCTGTTGAACACAATTAATACTGCTTTAAAAAAAGAAAAGAATATGTATGATGAAGTGTAAAATAGTTTAACAATAGAACGTAATGAGTTTACGCTTCATGTAAACCAACATTCATTAAACCAACAACACAGTGATTGATATTTAATCATTTATGGCGGAGCATAGCGATGTACAATGTGTGTGTGTGTGTGTGTGTGTGTGTGTGTGTGTGTGTGTGTGTGTGTGTGTGTGTGTGTGTGTGTGTGTGTGCAGATGTTAAAAGAGGGTAGTGCTGCCCCAGGACAAAGCTAGCTGAAGCGTTAAGGGAAACAAGATAAAACATACTAGTTGAAACTGTGTGTGTGTGTGTGTGTGTGTGTGTGTGCCTTGAGATTGTGAGTATGCCTTCGTGTCCAGCCGTCCATGAATAAACAACTAAAGTAGCGTTGAATTTTCTTGTGTTTCCCCTGCGTCTGTCTGCATCTGTTTGTCTCACAGCCTCTTCTTTCCAATTTGTGACCTACTAAAAAGCCACATTTGAAAACAATTCTTTCTTTCTAATTTACTTCTCTGTAGAAGCGAATCACAGCTGAGCCTTTTTTCATAATACTCTCTGCCTTGCCACCGTTGATCTGTGAATAAATGATGTCGAGATGAATGGAAATGAGTTCTGTCAACTTCTTTCCATTTCAGTTTGTTGTCATTAGGATATGAGCCAGTTTGACTCTGTGTATCTATGCAGATGCTCACTACTCGTAGTCTTCCTCCTTCTTCCCTGCCTTTACCTCTCTCATCTTTAGCTCCTTTAATCCATCTCTCCATGTGGAAGATGCACAGAAGTAGCCTTGTGAATGTATTCCCCAGCAAAGTGCTGTTCTCCTCAATCTTTCCTTCCTCCCCCCCCCCCACCCCCACCCCCTTGCTCTTCTTCTCAGATAGGCCAGTATTCATTATGCTAATTTACTGCAGTTCTTCCAGGAATACAAGCAGACCATCTTTTTCTTTTACTCTCTCTCTCTCTCTCTCTCTCTCTCTCTCTCTCTCTCTCTCTCTCTCTCTCTCTCTCTCTCTCTCTCTCTCTTTGTATTTTCCCTTCCTCATTCTCTCTCATTACCTTAAAGTAAGGGATTTGCATGGTCAGACTGTCATAGGATCAAATAGCCATTTAAAATCCTCAGTGTGTGTGTGTGTGGGCTCCCTCCTCTCATCTCCCTCCCTTTCTCCCCCTCTTTTCCCACTGTCATCCTTTTGCTTTCCATCTCCTCCCCACAGAGTAAACACAGCTACTGTTTGTTTTGTCTTTCATCTTCCTCCCCACGCTCCAGTGTACACATGTATGGCTGTGTGTGTTTTACCGTAGCAGTTTAATAAAGCCTCTGCCTGACAATTTAGGAATAGACGTTAAATCAGATCACATCAAATCAGTGTTTGCTGTAGTAGAAACTGAAAGGATGCCAAGATATGAAGGAAAAGAAACTGAAAAATATATTAGAGCAAAACATGTTGATGTCTGAATGATGAAAGAGGATAAATTATGCATATGAATGAGCTTGAGGGGGATTGATCCTGCATAGTAAGAATCACATTGATAAATTGGAGCCGAATATGAAATTGAACAGAAACAGGCTTTTAGATAACTGAAATTAAACCTGAAGGAAAGATATTTCAAGATGCGTTAGTGCTTAAATCAGAAATATTAAAGTTACCTCACCTCCACCCTGATTTCTTAGAAAGCTGATGTCAGTGTTTAATTATAATGTCTTTAGGCTGTCCATGAAAAACTCTTTGCTGTCCATGACAGATTTGAACATTTAATCTCTTAAAAACTAAACGAAAGATGGCTCAGTCTCATCCTTTTACCTGTATCCGCTCAGTGTCAGTGGATTGTTGTGAGCTGCTGTATTTGCAGCCAAACTGTTGTAAGCCAACCTTATTAAAACATTTTCAAGACCATATGGTGAGTGACAGTGACTCACAGCTGAGAGCAGGGAGGACTAGCTGGAAGCTGGGATGACGGAAGAGGGAGGTCAGGCTGAAAGATGGGGGGCAAGACTGAAAGAGAGCTTCCACTGTAATTCTTCTAGCTCATCACAAACCCACAGATAATTTTCTCCCAACTCTGCAGTTCCCTTCACCTATTTTCTGCTACCGGTGTTTGGAGTGTTTTAGCATCTTTCAGCTCATTGTTCTGGTTTTCCAGCCCACAACTTTACTGTTTTGGTTTACTCTCACTGCTCTTATCAGCAGGCAACTTTTTCAGTGAAAAAATCTCTGATAAATTGTCCATTTAGAAAGTGAAGCTAGCAGACAGTAGATTTGGACACAAACTTAAAAACTCAAAGTCTCATAATATTTGCTGAAATGAACTCTTGGTTGAACCTCTTTAAAGTGTTCCTGAAACACCTCCAGATCAGAGGCTAATCATATTTTCCAGGCACACGCATACCCATGTTTAAATTAAAGATCTCAGCCTGGTTTGTTTCATTTCCATATCGACCTGAACTCTCTTTCTCACTCCCTCCTCACCCGTCCTTCCCCTCCCTTCAGGCAGATGGCAAGGTGGTCGACGGCAGCCTGTTGGGAGATGCCAACGGCGTTGAACCTGCGCCGGGCAGAATGAAGGATTCTGGGAAGTGGCAGAAGCCGCGGTTCTCTCGGAAAGCTCTGATGAAGTGTTGCCTGGTTAAATGGATTATCGCCAGTACACAGCCACAGGACAAAGGTGAGAGAGAGAGGGGAGATTGACATGTTGGTGAGACGGACAATGTGGTGAATGCACAACAAGTGTGACTAAGTGTTTGAATTGATCGCTGAATTGACTGGATAGACATCTGCTGCCTCCTGAGGTCCCTATGGGCACGACTCATGACTTATTGTGCCGGACAGGTGACCTCAGGGTCAGGTAGAGATCATTTCGTTGCATATGCTCATTTATCAAACGTCTCTACAGCCTTGGTTCACCTTTAAAGCTTTAGTGTGTAACTCTTTTTAAATAATGAAAGTCAGTTAAAGTCAAGCCATTGCCAAATGAGTTGCTACAAAGCTAATTAAGACTTTCAGCTCCACAAAACTCTCTCTGTAGTTCTCAGTATGGCTATGTTTAGAAAATGGTGTAGTCCGGCGACTTGTGCAGGAGCTCAAGTGAAGATAATTACTTCTTCTGAAAAGTCCATCATGTTTTTTTTTAATCCTCCGTGTCCTCCTTGGCTACAAGGAACTGTATCCGCGATCATGGAAGACTTGTGTCATGTGGGTGCGCTGACATTGTTGTTGTCATTACTTAAAAAACCTCATGGGGGAGACAGAAACTATGCACTATAGCTTTAATATTCTCTCGACATAGACCTGAAATACTCTGATACACCTTCTACCTTCCTCTGGGTCTCTTTTCAACTGCCTGATCATTTCTGCCTCTCATAAGCACTAAAAGACTAATCAGGACTTCCTGAATGTTTACCCTTATCTTCTTGGATCCAGTAGTTGTTTGGACTGGGCTCCAGTCCTGGTTTGTTGATCTACTTAGTCTCAGTGCTCCACCCAGTGGTCCATTTGTATTCGTGCACATGTAATCTCTTGTCTGCACGGAGATGTATGAAGTGTTTTTGAATGAAATTGTACATATATCTTCAAAGCTCTCAGCGTTGTTCCATGCTGATATAAAGTCGTAGTTCAGTCCACAGAGGCCGCAGTTATCACCAACTTTTATTTCAGCCTCTTCTCATATTTTTACTGATGAGTTATCACTTATTACACAAAACAGCTTTAATAGTTTTATATAAAACACATCAGTAAAAAGATGTCAAATGTGCTCCACTTTTTTAACTGATTTCATCACTTCAGAAGTCCCAGCTTCCTACTGCACTTCATGACCTCCTTGTGTCCTTTCCTACTTTTTCTTGTCCTTCCCTGCCCCCTCTTTTCCTTTACTAACTCCTTGATTCCCTCCTTAGTACTCCCTGTCCTTTCCTGCCTTTTACTTTCCTTTAGTGCCTCCTTGTCTCCTTCCCTACTTCTTCCTATCCATCTATGCCCCCTCTCCTCTCCTTTACTATCTACTTGTTTCCTTCCCTGCTTCTTTGTGTCCTTCCCTGTCTCTTTCCTTTCCTCACTACCTACTTGTCTCCACTTTCTCCTCTGCTTTTCCTTCCCTAACTCCTTGTTTCCTTCCCTACTTCTTCTTATCCTTCCCTGCCACTGCCTTTTCCTAACTACCTACTTGTCTCCATTTACTCCATTTCATTACTTTTGAGTTTGTGTCCCTTCTTGGCCTTCCCTTTTCCTTCTCAACCTCCTTATGTTGTTCCCTACTTTTTGCTTTCATCCCTGCCTCCTATTTTCCTGTTCTACTTTCTTCATTATCTTCCTAACTTTCTTGAAGCTGATTTAGTTAAGAACAAAAAACAGACACATTATTTTGGGTCTAAAGCAGTTTGAGGTTTAAATAAATGCCACATCATTAAAAAGCAAACATTACATCAGGCTCCAGAGAGTTTTAATTAAACCAAGTAAGGCGGATGTATGTGATTGTGACCCATCTTCAAAGGCCTGCTCAGCCTCAATGTACCATGTAATGGTACTCTTGTAGGTCACTGAAATGTGAGAGCTAGATCCAGTCGTATATGACCTGCCCTTGTGGCTTATCACGCAATCCTGCCATCATGTTTTTCCTCACAGCGTCACCAAGAAACTTGGCACTTTGGCATTCCCAAGTGGCAGCAAGAGACAGCTGCTTACGTTTTTGAAAGTTTAAACATGTTTTTTCTCTCTGGAAACGCTACTGCAAGCTGCTCAGATCAAGTTTCTTTAGGCTGAAAATGATGGGGATGCTGAGAGAAATGTTTTGGCTGCAGGTGCAGTCGTTGTTGGTCTGGGTTTGTTTTCGACAAATGGGATCACTTCCTTCGCTTTAGGAGAAAATTTTAATTCCTGAAGATTCCTATCTGGTTTACATATCCTTAGTGTTAGCAGTAGTGGAAGAAGTAGGAGCCTTTACTTAAGTAAAAGTACTTTACCACGCTCCGAAAATACTCCACTGCAAGTAAAAGTCCTGAATTTAAAATCTTACTTAAGTAAAAGTATGTAAGTATTATCAGCGAAAGTAAAAGTAGTCATTTTGCAGAAAAATGGCCCCTGTCAGTGTTTTACTAATATATATGATTTTTTAGGATTAATATTACTGCTGCATTAATGTGCATGTTGCATTTTACTGCTAAAGATGTTTAACTCCTTTATATACTTTTCATCCAAAGCAACATATTCTTATCTTTGTCAAATAAACAGCGCTGTTCTGTAATCTGTAAAGTAACTAAAGCTGTCAAACAAATATAGTGGGGTAAAAAGTACATTATTTGCTTCCGAGATGTAGAAGTATGAAGTTGCATAAAATGGAAATACTCAAGAAAACAAGTACCTTGAATTTGTACTTGAGTACAGTAGTTGAGTAAATGTACTTAGTTACATTCAACTACTGAGTGTTAGTCCGATTACAAGGCTGTTCTCAGCAGCAAGTGTATACTGACACACATTAACACATATAATCAGTCTTTATTAAATTCAGATTATCATTCAGGTGCTTTTTTTGTTATTGGTTGCAAGATTATTGAAAGAGCTCTTTTTGTGAAACAGGAGCACAGTTAGTAAAAAACACCTGACAGACAGAGAAAGAAAATCAGGGCTGTGATGGGATCTATTTCATCTCAGTGGTGTCGAGGGAAGAGAGATTCAGTATTATCGGTGGGCAAGCCCTCACCTCGGTAATGGCCAGCAGCTAAAAATAGCAGCACAGAGGTGGAGATGTGGTGGAAGCTGTTGCTGTGGTTTAATTTAGATGTGGAGAGCTGGCGACAGTGAGCCCAGTTTGATAGACACCTCGACATGAAGCACTACAGCTAAGGGTTTGTGGAGAAATGGGCAGAGAGGATGCTGATGTTGTTAACAGAAAGAGAAGTGTGCAGGTCAGGTGTTGGGTGGGTGTTATTTGGACCTGCTAGGCAACTAATCATTATTTTTATTATCAAAATTGAATTATGTGCAAAGCTGAGAACACAGAAGTCCTGGCTGACTTTTTCCTCAAAATCATTTGGTGGCATTTAATTCTTTTATTGGAAAGTGATGCTAGAGAGATTAGAGAGAGAAAGAGGGAGAATGACGTGCAAGAAAGTGAAGTCCACGGTCAAACTACTGGGAATGATAGGCGCCGTAACCCCAGGCCATCAGGACGCTTTCAATGTGGTTTTTGGGAGTAGAAGAAAGGATTTTTGAATTCCTCCACCAGACTTCTAATCCTTGCAGTGAAATAGCATTTAGATCATCATTTAGAGATATAAATTAATATAAATTGACAAAAGAAGTATAATTCAACAGTTATTAAAATAATAATGTATTCAGATATCTTCCCTGGGGGCTAGTCTTTAGGGAGATGAGGATGCATTGGGGCAATGTGGACTCATGATCTCAGAAGTTTTTCTTTATTCAGCATATAGCTAATTTGGTTACTGTAATATTGAATATATTAAAGATCAACATCACACCAATTTGTAATGCTTTTTGTGAGCTTTTACCAAATCATAATTTCTATTTTTTTTTTTATTTGATCAGAGCTCCTTTCACAATCTTTTTGTGGAGGCTACCCCTGGGCAATTGCAAAAGTACCACTGATTGAGAATCACTGGTTCCTTCTATAAAATTGTGCAAAATGCCCTTCACTATTTTTTTAAGCCCAAGGTGACATTGTCAAAGCCCAAAGATATTCAATATTATAATAGTGATATTAAACATAAAAACACTCTTTATAGTTTGTTATAATTGCTTCACAAATGACTTAAACAATGATTGATTATCAAAATAGTTCTTATAATAAATTGACTCATTGTTTCAGCACTAATTATTGAGTTCCCTTCTAACCCAGATTTGATAGTAAGAAATGTCACTCAGCACAAAGTTTATTCTCTGAATTAAAAGCAGCTCCCACACCATAGAAGGAGAGTCAGATAATGAGGCCATATGGGGGGAAACTGACAGACGAAGAGGAGCGATATTAATGACTGTAATATGACAGTGTAATATGAGTTGGGGAAGTGAGATTAGGTTTCTTCACTGAACTGTCAAATATTTTTTGCAGCTTCTTCCTCTCTCTGTATGACTTTTGAGAAAGTAAGATTAACTTGTCTCGGTGACCATGCAGCGCTAATGAAGGCTGAAACAAGAGGAGCGTTAACGGTGTGTTGTGGTTTGTCAGAGTGGGTCAAATGAAACGACAGTGACCGGAGCTTCAGGACCGGCCCAACATCATGCGATGCAGTTCACCTCCTCCTCCTCCTCCTGAGGCCACAAGGGTAGAGGAGAGAAACAAGTGAAAGAGAAGAGAAGAGAAGAGAAGAGGAGGAGGAGGGAGTGAACATCACCTGTAAGCAAACTGGGACACCAGTTTAAAAAGGAGCTTTCAAGTGTTATCTAAAGGGAAACAGGCAACATCAGACCAAGTAGACATCCTCTGGGAGAGTACTTACTTAAGTTTTTTAGTGGGCACTTAAACATTTGTCCAATTTAGTGACTGAACATAGAGGGTCTTTCTTCTTTTGGGGTGTTTTGGCAGGTTTTTATCTTGTGAAACCTCCATATTTTTCCTGTTTATTTGTTTTTTACAACCTTTGGTGCTGGTGGTTCAGGTGGTCAAAGGTTAAGAGGATGAATGCATGCAAGGCAGAGTGTGAAAAGAAGATCACCAAGCTGCTGTGCTGCTTCTTTGGCTTCATCACTGGGACGCTAGTTCAAGGTATTTTTGCTCTTCTATTCTGTTGCTGCTTCTTAAAACAAAAGGTAAATAGTTGTCATTGATAGAACTGTGTTAAAATAACAAGAACAGGGTTCATTTACTGGTATAGGTTGTTTGCGGTTTAAAGAAAATCTGTATGTTTTTATTACTACTATCTGTGACAAAGTGTTCAGTCATTGAATATTGAATCAGTGGTGGGAATACAGTAAGTATATTTACTCAAGTATTGTACTTTAAGTCCAGTTTTGAGGTAATGAACTTTACTTGAGTATTATGCTACTTTATACTTCTACTCCACTACATTTCAGAGGGACATGTGTTTTTTACTCCACTACATTTATCTGACAGCTAGAGTTACTAGCTACTTTTCAAATTAAGATTATGCATTATAAAACACATGTTAACCTTGTAAAATACAATACTAAACTCCTTACAAAAAAATAGTGTCTTGTTGGGGCTCTTTGTCACGTTTTACATGTATATGAGTTGTTTGCAGTTACACCAAAGAAACAGAAATTAGATTTTCTTTCTACCTTGTTAATCATCTCACAAACCCTCTGATTTATCTTGTGCACCTTTGGAGGGTCCCCAACCCCTAGTTCAGGAACCACTGGACTAAACTACCAAACTGTACAAAGTAGTTAGTAGTTAGTTGCACCTCAACCAGCTACAACAGTAAAATGCTGCTCACATTGATGCATTAATATAAACAATCTACTTATGTAGATGTATATTATGAATTGGGGAACAGTCTGTGAGAGCCGTGTGGATGCAATCCCAGACCATTTTTAAGTATCCCAGATCACTATTCAGTATTTCGAGGACGCGTCTCCACTTCCACCCACTGTGCAAAAGTGAAGCCAAAATATCCTTGATATGGGCGTTGCCATCTTGTAATTTCGAAACCAGAGTCTGCTCAGTAGTGATCGGGAGGTGGAGCAGCGGGTTCGAAGTCCCAGCAATACACCCGCTTGACCAATCGCGAGTCAACCACAGCTGTGAATCATGACTTTTATACCCTTTTTTTTTATAGCATCAGATAAAAACCCAACCTTATTAGAAAAATTAACACTTGAACAAACATCAGCGTGATAAGAACTACCTAAAATGACTGAAACCATCTTAGGGGAACATTTATTTGACGTGTACTTATTTACTTACGTATTTTTTTAACCCCTGAGGGGGTGGGATTTATGACCTACACTACAGTCAGCCACCAGGGAGCGATCAATATGTTTTAGCTTCACTTGTACATTCAGCTGAGTCTTATGTACTTTTTACTTGAGTACACTATTAAGTGGAGGACTTTTACTCGTTTTACTTACCTATAAAGACTTTTTAATTATTGTATCTTAAGGAAACGGTGTACCTTGACTTTCTTGGGATTCATATTCAAAGGTGTTTTCTCTTCTTTTTTTCAAATCAAATTTATTTTGTCTTTAGTCTGTCCTTCTCGAGTTAGTCTACATGTCCTTCCGTTCATCATTGATTAGATGTAAGTCTATCCTCTGTCCTTCTGCGTCCTTCCATCCAAACGAACACATCGCGTTATCAAGCCACCGTCGGCTGAATCAGCACTTAGCATCTTACCTCTCATCCCTGCTGTTTCCTCTTCATCCACACTCATTCCTCTCTTCACTTTCTTTTTTTCAATGATCATCAGTCCCATTCTGTCTGTTATCCCCTGATGTTTCCTCTGTCCTAGATTCTCCTAAAGTTTGTGCAGACAGGTGAGGACACCTTGGGGTGCAGTGTTACAAGGTTATCGGGTACAAGTCCTCTTTGGAGACTTGATGATAAATGTTCTCTGCTGAGGAAAAACTCTCCTTTCCTCTTGATATTTTCCAGTTCCAGAATCTCCACAAATGAGACCTGCTCAGGTAGGGGTTCAGGTCTCCAATGATCCATTACCTAAACCTAATTCTGCCTTTGGCGTAGGTTGGATGGAGAAAAAGAGATATTTGGGTGTTGGATAAAGAGAAGTGAGAGGAATAAAGCAACAGGGCAAAGTGAAGGGAGAGGAGAAAAAATAAGCTTTGATTAAGAGGCCCCTGTTTTAATTACACAGCTATGGTTGGCTTTGAACCTACGAGGCTGAGGTGGTTTTCTGAAAAGGAGATTATCTCATATGAAAGACTGGGTTTGGTTTTAATTGGAACATATCAAGCAGTTGAAGGGCAGAGATAGCAGGAGTGGGAAAAGCCTGAAAGCCATCTTTTCCCCCTGATGATCAATGTTAGATTTATGCAGCTCTTGTACTGTAGAAAGTTTAGCGAAGAGGCCATACAGCAAATTTAAATGTCTATGGTGTTGTAACTGAGTTTGGAGAGTGCGAAGAAAAGTTGTCATCTTCAGTCCCTGGAGCAGGTTGTTAGAGAAGATCTGCGCATTAACAAGTCATGGAGGGTATAATCAGCTACTCACTGTTTGATCAGCTGGCTCTGCATTACATTAAGAAATACATGTACTTACCATGCAGATATTCATTTGTGTGCATGATTACATGACATGGATTTACAGAGAATAACAGGCAAGATTATGCTGCAATACTTTCATATTATATTTCTTTGTGGCTTGTTATATCCATGTATTGGTTGTTCCCGATTAATAATTTCCCTGTGAAGTGCAGAAACTGATGATGTGACAAACACACTGCTGAGTTAGCTCATATACAATCTTGGAATAGTCCAAATAATTTTATCCATTCTATCATGTTTCATTTTCTTCTTTTTCCTCTCTGATTGTGTTATTTGATGGATGTGAGCTACTGTTCTGCTTTGCTGTGTGTTGTATGGTGTCCAGCGTCCTCTAGTGGACAGAGGAGATATTACACTGCTGCTGGGGAACAGGAGTATTGAGCATCAGAGGGCTGCAACTAACAATTATTTTAAAAATATCAGTAAATTGCAAAAAATGTTGTTTACAAGTGCCTTGAGTCCAATGTAGTCTCTTTGAAGTATTATTTTGTCCAACCATTATTCCAATACTCAAAGATATTTTGTTTACTATCATAGAAGACATTTGACTATCTATCTATTGCCAATTTTCTCTCAAACGACTAATCGTTGCAGCTCTAGTGTACTTCATGCAAGGCTTCATCATGGATTTACATTTTTATCTCATCAGGAAAACAGTCAAATTGTTGAGAAAGATAAAAACACATCAAAGTTAATACATCTAATATTGGTCTAGGTTGTTGAGACTTGTTTATTGTGTGTGAATTAAACATTTTTGTGTCGATAGGATGGAAAAGTGCACAGTGACAATGAGTTTAAGTCTGTACATGTCAAGTGTGGGAATCCATACAAATAACTGAACCTGACATGCCTCGAGTGACTCATCAAAATACTTGTTTTGATGCTGTGAGTAATATCTTGACTCACTTCCGGATATAAATGAAGCAGATTGCCTATAATACGCTAGCCAGTCTCTGGGTAATGCTGATCTAAGTTGTTACTGCTAAAAGCATTCAAATTATTACATTATCTCTCATACCAGGAAACAAAGTATCATCAGTGAAAGGTCAACATTAAGTCCCCATAGTAAGTACAACACAGTTATTAATCTAATAAACAAATAGCCTGCAAGAGTAAAAGTAAGAGTAAAACATAACAGTTAGCCTGCCCAACAGTAATTTACCAATTACTTAGAATGTAGTCTCGCATTGCCAGACCTTTCTCCACAGCGCTGTGGAGTTACAGTAGGTCTGCACACCACACACATTCTAGGATGGGAGAAAAAAAAAAATTCTCTTTTCTTTAAACCAATCACAATTGTCTTGGGCAGCGCTAAGTTTCGGATGCAGCAACGGTGGTTCTGGTGGAACATTTGCACTGTGCCAGTTGCTATAGCAACATAATGTTTAACTGATGCTGCGTTCCAGGCAACCCATAACTTGTGTTTTCACAACCTTCTACACGTGAAAGTGCCCTGGAACAGCAGTCAAACCTGTAACTTAGTACTCGTGAACTCGTACCAGATCGTTGTACTCCCAGTTACAGTTTGACGTCACACACACACACACACACACACACACACACACACACACACACACAACAATGGCGACACCTGTTGATGCTGTACAGACGCCGGTGATTAATAGTGACAAATAGATAAACGGGCAATGTAAAGTAATTCCGCACATTGTAATCAAAACAGTACACATACGATTGTGTACTGCTACAGGTTGTGTTTATTAAATGTAGCCCAAAATATGTCACAACTAAAAATCGCTAGTATCAGCTAGCGCTAGCTAACGTCAGCGTTAGGTAGCCGATAGCCAATGTTAATGTTAGGTAGCCTAACCTGAACCCTGCCAACAGCACAATGTTTAGCTAGCCAGCTCGTGACTTTGCCTGGAACGCTACCAAGTCGTGACTTCAAGTCGTAACTTACGGGCTAAAAATTGCATCTGGAACGCAGCATACAATCAACTGCTGATGGTAGAATATTCCCTTATTTGTAGTTTTTGCCCTTTTTTCAGTTTAAGTGTATATAATGACATATACATGAGACAATACAGTTTTGATAACTGTCTCTTAGGGGCTTGTTCTGACCCAGAACGCAGAGATTTCACACACAGACAATGAAAGCAGTTTGTAAAGGTTTTAATGAACAAAATGGTACTCAGAGATACAGTGTGGATTTTGTATGAGCGGGGAATCTCCTGGCTGGTCCTGAGTACCGAGGCGAGCCGAGGGGGAAGGATCCAGGTCGTACGAGACTCGAGGCAGACAGGCAGGGAAGAGTTCACAGAAGTTTCCACAGGTGGAGGATAAGGCTGGACGGTGAGGCTGGAAGCTTGTAGGCACAGCTGAGGAGGCAGTAGGTCTGAGCGGTCACTGGACAGAAACACAGGAGCTCAGGAGAACAAAGACAAAAGCTAGGGTGCACAAGACAACACGGACACAACTTGAATAAACTGAGAACTCAGAGCCAAGTTACCACGTGGGTGTAGATAACGAACTGGCGCCGAAGAGGTGATCAGCCCGGGTTTAAGTATTGCTGGAATGAATCTTGTAGATGAGCTGTAGCTGTGAGGAACGGCTGTGCAGTGTTGATTCGGCCACGCCCCTTGACCTACTTTCCTCTGAACACATCTCCAGCACTTCAGGTGGAAAAACAGACAAACACAGAACAAAAACACCCAAAACAAGGCAGAGAGAGAGCTGCCCATAAGGCAGCTCTCTCTCTCCCCCCCTCAACGGACGCCTCCCGGCGTCCCTCTAGGCCTCGGCTTGTCAGGATGAGCTTGATGGAAGTCCTTCATGAGTTGCGGATCAAAAATAAAACTTCTGGGAATCCAGGAACGCTCCTCTGGTCCATAACCCTCCCAGTCGACAAGGTACTGGAGCCCCCTGCCCCGCCGCCGAACATCCAAAAGACTTTGGACAGTGTAGGCCGGGTGGTCGTCATCATGCGTACAGGTGGTGGAGGATCCGCAGGCGGGCACAGAAGACTGGACGAGACAGGTTTCAGTTGCGACACATGAAAGGTAGGATGACACCTCATAGTCCGTGGCAACTTTAACCGCACAGCAGAGGGATTGATAATCGAATCAACAACAAAGGGACCCAAAAACCGAGGTGCCAACTTGCGCGATTCAATCCGCAGGGGAATGTTCTTGGAAGAAAGCCACACCTGTTGTCCAGGCTGGTACTGGGCCGATACTCCTGCGCCGATCTGCCGAACTCTTGTGCTGCTCTGTGGTCCTGAGCAATGCTTCACGGGCGTCAGACCAAACCTGATGACAGCGACATAAGTTCTCCTGAACAGAGGGAACCACCAATTCCTTCTCTTGATCTGAAAACAGAGGTTGATACCCCAGCGACGCCTCGAAAGGGGATAGGCCGGTAGCAGAGGTGGTTAGGGAGTTGTGGGCATACTCGATCCAGGGAAGGTGTTTTGCCCAAGAAGATGGATGCTGAGCCGCCACACAGCGAAGAGACGCTTCCAGGTCCTGGTTGGCTCTCTCAGTCTGGCCGTTTGATTGTGGATGGAATCCTGAGGAGAGACACAGTCGCGCCGAGAGCAGAACAAAAATCATTCCAGACTTGAGAAATGAACTGTGGGCCTCTGTCAGAAACAATGTCTACAGGTATTCCATGGGGACGGAATACATGTAAGACTAAGAGGTCCGCTGCCTCACTGGCAGTCGGTAATGCTACATAGTGAGCAGATTTAGAGAATCTGTCCACAATGGTGAGTATTGTAGCATTACCTTCGGACGCAGGGAGACCAGTGACAAAGTCCAGGGCTATGTGTGACCAGGTATGACTCGGGACCGGCAGGGGTTGCAGCAGACCCGAGGGAGATTGGTGGGATGCTTTACCCCGGGCACAGGTGGTACATGCTGCCACGAAAGCCCGGACATCAGCTCCTGCTGACAGCCACCAAAAAGGTCTTCTCAGCAACGTAAGGGTACATTGCATCCCTGGATAGCAGGCAAAACGGGAAGAATGGAACCACTGCAACACTTCGGACCGCACAGATACAGGGACGTAGAGCCGGCCAGATGGTCCATCTGCTGGTCCAGGGTCTGATACTTGGGCCGTCTTGACCAGAGATTTGATCTCCCAGCGAACTGCGGCCACAACGCAGGTAGAGGGCAGGATGGACTCTGGTTCACTGGACTCCGATGGAAAACTGGCAGGACAAAGCATCAGGTTTTACATTGCGAGATCATGGACGGTAAGTAAAAGTAAAGTTAAATCTACTGAAGAATATGGACCATCTGGCCTGGTGAGAGTTTAGTCTCTTTGAAGACTGGATGAAGGCCAGGTTCCTGTGGTCGGTCCATACCACAAAAGGCTGTTCCGCCCCATCCAGCCAATGCCTCCATTCCTCCAGTGCCAGTTTCAGGGCTAGCAACTCTCGGTTTCCCACGTCATAGTGTCTTTCTGCTGGAGATAACTTCTTGGAAAAAAAAAAAAGCACAAGGATGGAGTTTTTGATCCGCGGGGGAGCGTTGTGATAGAACCGCTCCAACACCGGAGTCTGAAGCATCCACTTCCACCACAAAGTAGTATTGGGGTGAATTTCAATTCAATTTATACTGTCAAATCATAACAGGAATTATCTCAGGACACTTTACAGATAGAGTCGGTCTAGCCCACACTATAATTTACAAGGACCCAACAATTCCAGTGATTCCCCCAAGAGCATGCATGAATGCGTAAGTGCGACAGTGGCAAGGAAAAACTCCCTTTATGAATGAGCACAGGGGAGATGGAAAACAGTTTTTTCAGGGTACTCATGGCTAGATCAGCTTCAGGAGACCACACAAACGGAACTTTAGGGGAAGTGAGTTTGGTGAGGGGAGCAACCACCTGACTAAAGCCCTGAATGAATCTCCTGTAGAAATTAGCAAACCCCAGAAAATGTAGTTGTTTGCGAGTCTGGGGAATGGGCCATTCAGATACTGCCTTAATCTTGTCGGGGTCTGCTGAAACCTGTCCCTTTCCAATAATGAACCCAAGGAAGGGGACTGACTCACGGTGGAACTCACACTTCTCTGCTTTAACAAAAAGTTTGTTTTCCAACAGACGTTGCAGGACGAGACGGACGTGGGAAACGTGTTCTTTAAGGGACTTGCGCAGATCCAGTTTAGAGAAGACAGTGGCGCCCTGAAGTGGTTCAAAAGCAGAATTGATTAGTGGCAAAGGGTATTTATTTTTTACAGTAATGTTGTTCAGACCGCGAAAATCTATACAGGGGCGTCTTATCCACAAAGAAGAACCCCGCCCCCACAGGTGATGATGGACGAATGATAACCACGGCCAGGGACTCTCCGATATATTTCTCCATAGCCTCTCTCAGGTCTTGACAAGTTGTAGAGTCGGCTAGCAGGCAAGGGAGCTCCTGGAAACAACTCAATCGCACAGTCATAGGGTCTATGGGGTGGCAGAGATAATGCTTTCTCCTTGCTGAACACTTCCACTAAATCCAGATATTCTTTGGGAACTGATGACAGATCGGGCAGTTTCTCTGATACAGAAGGGGTGTTCACGTTGGGAGGAATAGCTGAACCGAGACACGAGGAATGACAAAAACTGCTCCAACTGCTGATAGTTTTGTGTTGCCAGTCTATTTGAGGGTTGTGTAACCTGAGCCATGGAAAACCGAGAATGAGAGGGGATGAGGAAGCTGACACTACTTTAAGTGATTTCCTCTCGATGGTTACCGGAGAGAACATGTGTAACTGGGATGGTTTGTTGCATAACTTTAGCCAGTAGCTGACTGTCAATGGTTGTGACATTGATAGGGGATGGGAGTGATTCGAGGGGAATGCCAGCCTGCTTAGCCAGATTAAAGTCAATGAAGTTATCTTCTGCCCCTGAGTCAATAAGGGCGGATAACGGTAGTGACAGCGTACCCAATTGGAGAGTTGCAGGGAGCGACAGACGAGGGGATGTGGGCTCAGTTACAGGAATGGGGCTCGCTAGTGTACCCACTCTCACTAACGAGCCTCCTCTTTTGGGCGTACAGGACAATTAGTGAGAAAATGGGAGGAGTTGCCACAGTACAGGCACTCACCTGCCTGTCGGCGGCGTAAGTGTTCAGCTGGGGAAAGCCGAGCTCCACCCAATTGCATGGGCTCCCCCTCATCTCTCGCAGCAGGGACAGGTGCTGCCGAGAGCTCTCTCCGGAGAGAACATGAACTGGGTCTTGGTGTCCTGGAAACCCGAATGGGAACGGGTCCACTCTTCTCCCGTCTCCTCTCTCGGATCCTGTTGTCAATCTTAATAGCCAAAGAAACAAGACTATGCAGGTTACTGGGTTCATCGCGAAGAGCTAGCTCATCTTTGACAGTGTGATTCAAACCATGAACAAAAATTCCCTGTAGTGCCTCATTCCATTTGGAATCAGCTGCTAATGTCCAAAAATCAATAGAGTATTCAGCCACAATCTGTGTACCCTGTCTGAGATCCAACAATCTCTTGGAAGCGTTTCCGACATGATCTAGGTGGTCAAAAACGGTACACAAACGTGAGGAAAAATCAGAAAAGGTTAATCCGGAGAGATGTTGATTGGAACACATAGCTTCAGCCTAAACTAGTGCCTGTCCCCTGAGTAACCTTGAGCAACCAGTGCATAGTGTACCTTTGATGATTCTGAGGCAAAAGACAGTGGCTTCTGTTGAAAAATTAACCCGCATTGAAGCAGGAAACCTCAACACTTGTTCAATTCCCCAGAGAACGGTTCAGGAAATGTCACAGGGGGTTCCCGGAAGAATGGCGCAGATTCCATGGCAGAGGACGCTGACTGAGTGGGAGGAGGAGCAGGGAGGGGTGGAGCACTAGGAGCACTGGGAAGAGACAGAGTTGTAATTTGAGAAGACTGTTGATTATGAATGATTACTTGATTGAATAATTGTTGGTTGGTTGGTTTCCAGTAATTTATGGATTAACTGGTCGTGTTGTCCTAACAGAGCTCCTTGATTTTTAATGGCTCGAAAAATGCCGTCTTCGTCTGGTAACAGAGCTCTGCAGGGTCCATGGCCAGTTCGTTCTGTTAGGGGCTTATTTTGACCCAGAACGCAGAGATTTCACACACAGACAATAAAAGCAGTTTGTAAAGGTTTTAATGAACAAAATGGTACTCAGAGATACAGTGTGGATTTTGTCTGAGCGGGGAATCTCCTGGCTGGTCCGAGTACCGAGGCGAGCCGAGGGGGAAGGATCCAGGTCGTACGAGACTCGAGGCGGACAGGCAGGGAAGAGTTCACAGAAGTTTCCACAGGTGGAGGATAAGGCTGGATGGTGAGGCTGGAAGCTTGTAGGCACAGCTGAGGAGGCAGCAGGTCTGAGCGGTCACTGGACAGAAACACAGGAGCTCAGGAGAACAAAGACAAAAGCTAGGGTGCACAAGACAACACGGACACAACTTGAATAAACTGAGAACTCAGAGCCACGTTACCACATGGGTGTAGATAACTAACTGGCGCCGAAGAGGTGATCAGCCTGGGTTTAAGTATTGCTGGAATGAATCTTGTAGATGAGCTGTAGCTGTGAGGAACGGCTGTGCAGTGTTGATTCGGCCACGCCCCTTGACCTACTTTCCTCTGAACACACCTCCAGCACTCCAGGTGGAAAAACACAGATATACACAGACAAACACAGAACGCAAACACCCAAAACAGGGCGGAGAGAGATAGCTGCCCATAACACCGTCAGATTTTGCTGTACATTTTTATACAGTGGCATCTATCCCAAATAACTATGTCTCAGGGTGTATTAGGTAATCATGGGCAATTTTACAAATCAGTGAGTAGAACTGATTTTTATTATATTACATATATATACAATATGAAGGTGTACCTTTATTTGTCAGGTAGGCTACTTGATGAATTTGAATAACCCCAAAACACACTCCTATTTTATCCATCAACTCTTTATTACAGAAGCAGTTTGACTTTTTTTTAAGTGCCGAGAGCTAGATAAGAAGATTGATATCACTCTCACTAAAAAAAGATGTCTACTAAATATAAGACTACAGCCAGTTAGCTTAGCACAAAGACTAGACACAGGGGAAAAAGCTAGCTGGCTCTGTCTGAAGCTAACTAAACATGCGATGATATCTTGTTTGTTTAAGCCCTACAAGAAACATAAAAACGACACATGGTATAATGTGCCAGACTATTTCTTGGCCGGGAGTAGTAACTTACTGAAGAATGTAAACATAACTTTCTTTGTTTAAAAGAAAACTCACACGATTCCTTTAATATATTTTAATACTGTAACATAAAAAATTATTGCCCACCCATACTGCACTTGTGATAGTGAGATAATGGAGGCTTGCTTGTAATAATTTGTATAATTTATAGGCTACATAATTTGTATAGAGAGAGTGTGGCAGGAGTTATAAAGTCATGCTTCTATGTGGAGCACGATGAAACAAGAGGAAGGGAGTGAGACAGACGGGGTTAAAAAATGTGTGTGATGTGAAAGGTCAGAAGCTCTGCAGTGATGTTTGATCCCAACCACTTTCATCTCTCTCTTCTCACTGTGAAGTGGTGTTACAAACTCAAAAGGATTTTCAAATGTGGCCTCTGACAAAGGCACCCAAACACACACACACACACACACACACACACCTCTCTTACCTGTCACCTCTTCTACAGTGCCAGGCAGTTGCCTTTGTCAGCACATGAGAGCTCTGAGAGGAGATTCCTAGAGCCAGAGTTCAAACTTAGCTGCTCAGAAATTTGAAGCACTCTGTTAGCATTGATCTTACGACTGAGCATTTACGACTATTAAAGCCTTTTAAAGTCTGGATCTTGTCTTGTTAGGCTTTGGTCCAATCCAGGTAATCCAATCCAATCAGGTATTCAAAGTATTTTAGAGCAGCCTGTTAGCCAGTGTTAGCCTCGTTGTTGAGGTAGTTCAGCTGCATTATGGGAGCTATGATGGCCGCTCTTTCTGTGGAGGCCAGGAGGCGACTCTCTCGTCCCAGCTGCCTCTCTCACTGCGGCCACAGTGCAGCCAGGTACCATCGCTCAGGTAGGCACTCATATAGTTTCACCTTCTGCATTATAATCTTTTTCTTCATTCACTCTTTTCTCTACTCATTCACTCCATCAATCTCTCACTTTCTCTCTTATTGTTTTTTTCACTTTTTTTTTTTACTTGTTCTTTTCAAAGCGGTAATCCACAGGAGTCTTGTTTTCTTGGCGTTCGGTAGTGTCTTTGTTGATAAGTGAGCAGTGTTGTGGTGTGTTTGCACTTAACGTCCCACAAATCACTTTATAGTCAAACAGTGTGTTCAGGTCTATAAAATCCTTTTCTCTGCATTAGAAATTACAAAGATAGTTTCTGAGGTTTGTATTTTTTCAGTGTTCATTACAACATAACATTAAAGGCATTGCTTTTTATATTAGATTTTTACCGTAAGAGTAGTACACCATAACTAACTACATTTACTGTAGTTAAGTGCAATGTTGAGGTACTTTTGAGGTTGGTTGAGATTAAGACCATGAACTCATTATAAAAAATGTTCACTGAGGTAATAAATTAAGAGAGAAGTAGGGTCATTTTCTTATTGACTTCTATACAATCGACTTCTTTATGGAGCCAGAGGAGTGCTGGAAAATAGAAAGAATGCAGGTTTAAGGCACTTGCATTGGCTTCACTTTTCAGCCCTGAAAGTTGTAGAACATAACAAATAGATGAATAAACAGATCTCCCAAACTACCTAATCCTTAATCTACTGGAGTCATAAAATGCTTTCACATTTCTATGGTGAAATTGCTGCTGTGAGGAGTACTTTCTCATGATTTTTTTTAATGCCTCTACACTATTTTAAGTGTCATTTCTGCGTCTCTTATTCTCTGACTGTGATGCAGAGGTGATCTTGCTGATGTGTCTGACTGAGAGGAAATAGTCTGGATACGCTCCCTCTTTACTGACTGTTGTGTCAGCAGGCCATGCCAAGCCTACCTTTTAAAAATCTGTTAGTGTCCCAATGGCCTGTCCTGAGGAATGGTCCTGCACACATACACAGGAGTCCATAAACTTACTACACCAGCATCGATATACAAGAAAACACACTTAAATGCACATAAATAGACCCAAATCTCCATCAAAGCATTCCATAATGCCAAGATACCTACATGCAGTGTGTTGTGTGTGTTTTTAGTGTGTGGATGCCTGTCACCTGATCCACTCTCCTTTATAAAGTGGTGACAGAAATGTAAATTTGACCTTTATCCAGTGTAAAGATAGACACCACAGACTCTCACCTATTGTTAGAGACTGAAAATAGATTTTATTATTGATGGTTGATTTAGATTTTTCTGGTAAAGTGTAAGAAGCAGAGAAAGAAGAGGAGGTCGAGCTCCACCACCACCGCCTCACCACAAAAATATCGATCTCTCTTACTCTGGCCTCCCATTTGTGTCTCCTATCTCCAACCAAGTCAATGCATTAACACACACACACACACACACACACACCTCCGTTCCCATCTTATCTCGAGATGCATTAGCAAGTGCAGAGTCATCAATTATCCTCTTCTGACCTGCTAAACACACAGTCACACAACCACATGTACACACTCATGCTCACACATTCTGATCATATTTTCCATGTTATCTACAGTATGACAAACTGTTTCCCATATGCCAGGAATCATTAAGACATTAATATTTTGATAATACATTTATAATATTTGGGGTTCTTCTTCGCAGAGAAAAAGTAAGTAAGTGTTGAGGAGGAGTTCACGTGTGGAGAAGTGTCCCTGCTATTTCTTCTGATCATTGTGTGCTAGTGTGTATGTGCGCATACCCACACTACACATATTTGGGTAATTTAAATTCAGCCTGGAATTGGCTTATTAGTATCATAGAGGGATTACTGAGTACAGATCAAGCTAAGGACAGAACATCTGTATGAAGCAACTGCTAACATTCCTTGTTGGAAAGTCAATCAAATTACTACAAAGAGATGCAAAAACAGCTACAAAGATGCACATCAATAGCAAGATGAGACGAATAGCAAACTAACTAAACCAAAAAGGCAAACGACAAATAAACAGTCACAGAGATGCAAAAATAACCACCAAGAGATGCAAAGCAACCACAAAGAGACGCAAAACAACCACAAATAGACACAAAACAACCACAGAGAGACACTAAACGACCACAAAGAGACACAAACGACCACAAAGAGACACAAACGACCACAAAGAGACACAAAACAACCACAGAGAGACGCAGAACGACCGCAAAGAGACACAAACAACCACAAAGAGACGCAAAACAACCACAAAGAGATGCAGAGACCACCGAGATATGCACAATGACACTCACACAAAGAAATGCAAAACTGTTTCTTTTCATCTGGGAGCCTTGCTCCTATGGGGTGGGGGCCTTATACCTGTCTGTTCAAATTGTCTCATATTCCCAATGGCTGTAGGATTTGGAGATACAAAGCAGCTACTGATTGATTATTTCATATTAGAATACTTAATGTTGTTTTTTTGTCATTCATTTCATCCCAGTTCCTTTTTGCTAAGAACCAGTGCTTTAAATGTGAGTCTTAACAACTTTGTAATTATTTTACAAATATGTCCCGTCTTTAAAGCTGTGCCGCAGTCAAGCCCCCCATTCAAACATTTCTTAACCCGCCCCTGAAAGAGGTGGATGTGGTGGAGAAAGGAGGGACACTTTGGAGCAAGAAAGAGGGAGTCGAGCAGAGGGGGAGAGAAAGTCTGCGGTTGGCCAAAGTTATGGAATGACAGAGGGGATAGAGGAAGGAGGAGCAGGCAGAAAGCTCTGGGGCGCAAAGGCGAATCAGATGGACAGACTGAGTAAAAGGAGGAGTGTGGTGGAATAAGGAGAGACCACAGGAAGGACAGGATGGATGGAGGATTTAGGGTGGACAGGGCCTTTTAGTTTTAAACCTCAGCTGGTGTGAGCACTGACTAAGTGAGTCGCGGGAGGAAAAGTTGCAACCAGAAGCAGCAACAGATAAATTCAGATAGCTGCAGAGAGATGGGAGTGATGGAAAAGTATGTGTGGAGGAGGTAGACACCAGGGGAGGAGGTTTCATTCCCCATAGCTCTTCTCAGTTTCTCAGGATTTCCCTCTCTGGACACTGCTACTGCTGCTTGAAGTGCCTTCTCTCAAGGGCCATACTCTTCCATATCTGGACCTGGATTTGGACAAACAGTGAAGTGGACCGAATCAGACGGGATAGTAAACCTAAATTTAACTATTTACAGTTAAATTAAGTCAGCACTGAAAGGTGTTTGGTGGACCAAAGGATTACTGACAGAAAAAGTGGATATTTGGCTACATAAGTAACGCCTTTTCAATTATTTTTTTAATTATTTGGGCAGTGCAGCCTTGTTCTACTCTGTTTTTACTTTGCATGAAATTCTATTGTATCTTGACTGAGATCTTGACTGGTCTGTTTTGAAAACAATATCTCATCCTATATTGTGAGCAGATGCTGCAAAGGTTAGAATGTCAGATTGTCCTCGGCTTGCAGATAAAGAGTATTTACAGTATGTCCTTGTATTTTTGTTGATCGTGTGGTCGGTGCATAAATGGGGTAATTACAGTTACTGTTATTTTGCCGTTTTAGGGCACGTAAGATGAGAAGACTTTGGTATTTCATGTTCTGTATGTCAATAAGTCGTTTGTGTTTACCTGGACTTTCTC
This sequence comes from Sander vitreus, assembly GCF_031162955.1. Lineage (NCBI taxonomy): Eukaryota > Metazoa > Chordata > Actinopteri > Perciformes > Percidae > Sander > Sander vitreus. The sequence goes on from NC_135859.1 coordinate 23,683,635, forward strand.
CCACCTAATGGGAGCAAAATCATGTAAATAGACATTGAATTGTTTTTCCCAAAAGACCTTTTCATCTAAAACCAAGATGTGTTTCATGAGTGTAAACTATGAGGTGAGGACTGATAATAGCTGTTTGGATTAAGAGGGTGCGCAGTAACTTGTGTCTTTGCCATTCTGAGCTCCTGAGAGTGTGTGCTGGAGGAAAGTCTGGAAAGTGACTCTAAACGTCTCCTTTAATGCACCGTAATAAATGGCTCGTGACGCAACCCCTATTTTCCCTCATGAGTCTAGAGAGGGAGGTTTTCCATATATGTCGGCTTCCACATATTTTCCACTTCAGCATCATTGTTGACATTATAGAGCAGCCTTCATCCAGCCCGCTGGCCTTGTTCTCATGCTGCCTGGTCCTGGAAACTAACCCATGCAGTCACCCAACAACCAGATTTGATTCCTGTCACTTCTTGGCTCACCTCTGTTGAAAACACTTGTTGTTGACTTGCCCAGCCCAGCGTTACTTGTATCGGCCCAGGCTTCATTTCATCTCTCCCCAGGGCCAGGCCTTCTCGTGCAGGCTTGGCCCTGAGTGGGCTCCCCCTGTCCTGAAATCATGGGGATCCAGGGCATGGAGCTGTTTGCCATCGGCGTGGTCATCATCCTTTTCATGGCAGTTCTCAAGCAGTTTGGCATCTTGGAGCCCATGTCCTCATTTGAAGGTAAGGGCCCACCTGAGGCCCCTCTACTGGCTGTACATATGATGATTCACCACTTTAACCCCCTACATTTACTGTATAAGCACTATACACATTTGAAAAATGCTTTATAATACGCTATAATATTACGCAGATATAAAAAGGTTTTTAAATGTTTATTAATATTGTTAATAATTAAGTCTGCAATGAAGATTTTATATTATGACAACTTAGTTTTACTATGTCATCACTCATTATCTTTTTATTAGGGCTGTCAATCGATTAAAAAAAAAGAATCTAATTAATTACATACTCTGTGATTAATTAATCGAAATTAATCGTATACATAATTAACAGTGCCTGAACCGATCATTTTTAAGAAAGTAAAAAAAAAAAGAAGGGTACTAAACAACAGTTGGTGACATTAAAGAACGGCTTGTTTATTGCTAAGGCCATATGGTCAAAATTAAATGATTTAATAATAATGTATAACAATAACAATAACTTATTTCACTAGTAAATCGCTGTTGAACGACAAAAACAACCACCAGATAAGAAAAGAACATTTACACTAACTTAAAATGCACCACGAGGCTGTAGTTTACCAGTTTCATTGAACGCACCGTCTGTGTTGTTTCTCCGACGGCAGCTACAGATTGTTACATACCTGTGTTGAATCCTCTACAGTAAAACACACTTTACACCGTTTAGTGTTAGCTGTCAGCATTGTAACCGTTTTTAATCCAGCTACTAGCTAGCGGTAGGCTAACGTTAGCTGCTGTCGAGTATAGTGTTAACTAGCTAGCGGTAGGCTAACGTTAGCTGCTGTCGAGTATTGTGTTAACTAGCGTCACGTGCAGCGGTGTTTGTGTTGCCTGTATCGTCTTCAGAGCATCAGAGAGAAGCGAAGACATATCAGTGGCACCAGATTTCGGTAGCCAGGGTTGGCAGGAAGAAGATTTTTACAAGTAAATGTTCCAATCAATGATCCAGGCAGCACATTTTCGTCTCCCTCCTTCATTTTACAGTCCAATGGTGCTAGAACGGCTCCGGGTCAAACGTCAATATGGAATGGATTAATCTGCGTTATTTTTTCTCAGATTAATTAATCGAAATTAACGCGTTATTTTGACAGCCCTACTTTTTATACACCAGCCTCCACACGATGAGTTATAGTTGTTAACAAATACATTAATAAACACTTGTATCTGCTTACAACTTCATTATAGTATGTTATAAACCATTTGTTAAATGTTTATATACGGCTTATGAATGGTAAGTAGAGGTAAAGTGATGACCTTCAAGTTTTATTATAAACTTATAGAAACATTTTGGTAAAAAAAACAGAAGTGATAAACTAAACTATGAAGTGTCCCTTCTTCTACTCTTTAAGATAAATTTAAAAAAAAACACGCTTAAAAACACAATTATCTGAAAAAAACATTGTCACAAAGCTTAAAAAACTAAATTGCAAGCCTTGACCCTTGTCAGCTCTCTACTATGTAATAAAGTAAAAATAAACATTACTAAAATTAAGTAGAGAAACATCTGATGTTGCTCTTTGAACAATGCCGTTCCCTTTGATTAGAGTTTTTGACTGAAGGCCAGCCAGTCAGAGTGCCCTGCAGTCAGTGTGCCAAGACATATACAGCAGGAAGGCTCCAGTCGGCACATCCAGTCGGCACATTAGTGCTTCTCATATGACTCTGCATCCTAAGTAATAAATTCAACAAAAAACACCAGTAATGTCCTTTCATAATTTAGCACTACCCCCACCCCCCATTCTGTGGCTGGGCCTACACCCTGGTTTAGCATTACTTCACATCAATTATACATGCAGTATCGAACAGGCTTTCTCTGAGGCCGCCTAAATATGGAGCCTGGACCCTGAAGGATACTGGCCATCCCTCAGTAGCCTCCGAAATTCTCATAATGCATCTTCAATCCTGATTCTTGCCTCTTCAATGCAGTCGGTAAATACTAATTTACCGACTGCAGTGTCATTATCTCATCTACATCTTCTCATCAACATTTTAACAACCTTTTAACTATTTGCAGCAGATATTTCAAATCTTTTGTGTCTCTCCAAATGTTCACCTGCCTTCATGTAGGAAAATAGGTGAAAAGTAACTCATGGGGCTGTCGTACTTTTCAGAATTCACAGGTCCAGTTGTTGAGTATATATATATATATATATATATATATATATATATATATATATATATATATATATGTATATATATATATATATATGTATATATATGATATATAAAGAATCTATCACAGTCTATATATATATATATATATATATATATATATATATATATATATATATATATATATATATATATGGATTTTTTGATACTGCGTACCCAGATACCCAGAGGTCCTTAATCAATCAGCATCATCATCGTAGCTTATTTGATGCATTATTTATATCATAAGCACTCAAGAAAAGATGCTTTGATGTTGAAAATACACACATTGACAGTCCTTGTGCATGTGTGTGTGTGTGTGTGTGTGTGTGTGTGTGTGTGTGTGTGTGTGTGTGTGTGTGTGTGTGTGTGTGTGTGTGTGTGTGTGTGTCCACATGTGTGTACGTGTTTAAAATCCAGTTCACTGATCTGATTGAAAACAAACCCATCGGCCTTTGATTGTTGTTCCAGTCCAGTCTGCTCTGATGACGATTTTGGATTCAGTCCAATTTGGTCCTATTTTGGGAAGACATCTGATGCCCGAGGTAGCCTTGTCTTTAGATATGTACTTTGAGGTTCTCTGATACCAATATCTGGTATTTTTACTCCACATTTCACTCTGGTGCAGTGCAGGATATTTTAGTCGTGAGTAAAATCAATATACTGTAAAGAGATGAAGAGGAAATTAATAGTTTCATTTGTTTTTTTGTGACCTGTTTGCTTATTTCCATGTTTGTCGGAAAGATCTTTTAATTAATGGTGGAATGTAACTAAGTACATTAAGTACATTTACTCAAGTAATGTACTTGAATATTTTGTACAATTTTGATGTACTTTACTTGAGTATTTACATGTTATGCTACTTTATACTTCTAATCTGCTATATTTTGGAGGCACATATTAATACTTTTAACTGCACATTTGTTTTAAAGCTTTAGTTACAAGTTCCTTTGCAGATTCAGATTATGAATGTAAAATATAAGTCAACTAATAAAACATGATCTATTACTAAAGGTTAACCCAGCAGTATAAAAAGTAATTAAAATGATGTCCACTCTTAGCTGCAACATTGAAGTGATGTACATATTAATGCATCACTAACTATAATCCACAATCACAGTAATGTGCTGAAGGAGCCCTGGGTTTTGGCTCCCGGGCCACTTAGAGTCCACTACAAGTCAATATTCTTCTAAAATAAGCTGAGTCAGTGAAAGAACAGTGCTTTGCAAATATAACATCATCCTCGGGTGTTCTCTATAAATGAAAATGAACATGATTGTAAGTAGTTAAATCTGTCTGTTTATCTGTGTGTGTGTGTGTGTGTGTGTGTGTGTGTGTGTGTGTGTGTGTGTGTGTGTGTGTGTGTGTGTGTGTGTCTGTCTATCTATAATGTATCAACATTGAATATGAAGGTAATTCTGCCTCCCATAGGACACCATATGCACGGAGCAGAATACCTAAATTGTGATTAGAGAGAAAGAAACATTTCTCTACGATCAGGATGAAGTCACCTGTTCAAACTCCTGTAGCTGCACACTGTCTCTGTTCCTGTTGTTTCATCATTCTCCACTAGAGGGAGCCTTTATTAGAGTTTGATTGTCTGACACATTATTGCAGTTTTTCTTGATTGCTTTGACCTGCTTAAAGAAACTGGGATCCACTCGGTTTTCATCATCACTGTCTCAGCAGAGCAGAAGACACCTCTTGCAAATGTGTTAACCCTTTCTCATTGGATTGACACATTTCCCCCACACTTTTGCAGAACAGTTAACACAGATGTCATTCAAGCAGTCCAAACTCCATTGTTTTAGCTATGGTAACCAAACAGAAAGCAGCTGTTCCTAACTATTAGAAACTACCTACATCAGTATGAAATCACTGAAGCACCTGTTTGACACTCCTACACACAAATCTTCAATTAGTAATCAGTCTGCAGGTCTTAAGGTGCAGCGTCTGTGTAGTTCTTTGCCAACATGGATGGAAGAGGTCTAAGACAGAAGATACTGAGTCTCAATAGTGGCTATTTCTTATATTCTGCAGTAATAGATGTTTATACTTTACTGTAATATATTTTATTTTTATTTTCTTAATTACTTATACTCTAATAGATTTTATTTTGGTTTACATGTATTTTGTGTAATATTTACAGGATTTAAGTTTTTAGCCACAGTTTCAAAATAAGGATCAATGGAATCAATAACATTTGCATCAAAGCATTTCTGATTTTGGATCCAATTCTATGCAAGAAGGCAAATTTGACAACAAATGTCACTGGCATGAAAGCTACGTACAGTAATAGGCTACAATGACAAGCAATGGTGCACTGATTTGCACTGAGTGCTGTATTTTGTATTTTGTTGTCCACTGTGTAATGGTTGATTAGAAGAGCTCATATATTTGTTTGCAAGTTGTGTTGTTTGAAAGCAACATTTTCTTTTGTTGCGTATTTTAAATGTTTTGGCACGGTTAGAGCCTTTTGCAAACTAAATGTGTCATTTTGACCATGGGTGCCACTGTTTCGGCCTGTGTGTTAACTGTTTTGAAAAATGTGGAATTTGAGTTGACTGCTGCGTCAAAGCAATCAAGAAAAACTGTAAATCTGTGTTACGGACCCCAGGAGAGACAGGGGAACAATTAGAAAGTGGATCACAGAGCTGACTGGGAAAATGGGATTCAGGACACCTGTTGACTTTTTCTCACCACCCTCTCGGTTCTTTAAAAGCAAATGTGTGTCACATTTAGAAAAAAATAAATTAAAATCTTCATTAGTTTTGTCCATATACAGCTTCGGTATTCAGCACCTTGTAGTTATTTTGATGTTTTTTTTTTTTTTTTTTAATGCAGCTATTCCTCAGGGGTTCACAGGTTAATTAGCAGAAAATAAGATGTGAGATGGAGGGAGGGAAGAGAGGAGGAAGCTGCAGAGCATCAGTCATTCAGTCAGTGGAGGATGTTGGAGTTTTGTCACCAACTAGAGGAATAATATTCATTGGAGTATTTAACTGGAGTATTCAACTGTACGCTTGTGCCAAAACAACCTACATGTTTGATGGGAGAGTATCTGAGCTTCTTCCCTATTTGATTGGATTTCCCACGGATTGACAATGTAGTCCAGATTTTTGTGAGGGAATTTTTTTTTATCTATCTTTCTCTTTTATACTTTTATAGCAATAATCTGATTCACTTGGAATTGGATACAGGAGTTGGACCATCAAACCCTTCGCTTATTTGTGGAGAATATTTTAAAAGATCCATTAGAACAGGAGAGGGTGGGGGAGTCAATTAAAAAGGCAGAAGGGGAGAGCTAAATGGAGTAACAGAAACTGCAGGGAAAAAAATGTGACAGAAAAAAAGCGATGAGTGAGTGACACTGTTTCAGAGACAGGAGGGGAACGAGAAGAAAAGCTGAGAGTTAAGACCGAAAGAGACAGATGGACTGAAAGAAAAGGTGTAGAGAAATTCCAATTATGTAAACAAGGAAAGGAAAGAGAGGGACCCTGGAGGGGAAGATAGAAGAAGAGGGGAAGATGAGTGTGAGGTGGGAGACGGAGGGACTCCAGACTGTTGGCATCGTCTGCCTGGTGATCATGTTCCTCAAACTGATGCACCTGCTGGGCCTCATCGACATCACTGAGACCGGTGAGAGAAGGAGGAGGGCATGGAGCGAGGTGGCTGGAGTTACATTTGTTTTACTTTTATCCACTTGTAGGTATTTGTGAATTTTGTTTGATGCAAGTCTGGATAGTTGTAAGTCATTAGAGGAGTAGAAGTAGTTGTGAGAAACTACGGGTGTACATTTTTTAGTTACGGAAAAACTGATTTGACTTTAAAGAATACTTCTGTTAATATGATACAATTTGTAGTCTGGCTCACTGGATGTACATTGCTGGGATAAAGCCTGACATCCGGTGCATCCCCCCCCTTCCACTACCTCTGCTTTCTATTTTGCTAGGGCACTGTCGCTCCATACGTGGCTTAGCACTGCCCAGGAAGATTTTGATTGGTTTAAAGAAATACAAACTAGCCAGAATGTTTTTTCACCTGTCCCAGAATAGATAAGCCAGACCATACTGGAGACAATTTGTTATTGTCAGCAAATCCCATGAAAAGATAATCCTTCTCTCACTTTCTTGACTTTAGATTTGAGCCCAAAGAACATACATCTTTAAAGATGTGAATCTTTAAAAATGGTTCACAAGTATATTGTTGCATAAAATAAACTCAGTATTCTCCTAAAACAGCTGTAGTTTTTAGTAAATGTTAGTCAAAGAGGAGTTAAGAGTGCATTTGTTGGGGACTATTTTCAGCTGGGCATTAATACATATTTGGTGCTCTAGTGACTCCTAGCAGCACCCAGAGCCGGTTGTTCGTAACTACAAAGCCTAGTTCTAACTTATCTGTATACTAAGTGGAGTTTTATGCAGTTTCCACCCAACTGCCAGGTCTAACTTTTGTGTAGCTAACTGACAATGCTAATGTTAGCCTGCGAATATATGAGCATTTAGAGCGAAGAGTAAAAGAGATAATATGGAATAAGATTTGATAAATGCTGTGTAATAATGATAAACGTACCTTAAATTACAAAATAGTATGCCAATAACATTTGACTAAATGGTTGAATAACAACAGTGGGGTTAGCATAATAAAATATTTCCCTCTCATTCTAAACTGAATGAATACTATTAACTCTGAAACACATATTTCTTCATGTATGCAGACATAAATAAAACAAAGAAACAGCGTTTACAAACGATGTATCTTTTGTGCCTCTAAAACTGTACCAAAGCCCGTCTACGGAAATCCGTTCCACTCCCTATTCAGCCCAATTGTACCGAATTTGGTTGCAGTTCCACCAGAGTTCCACTGGGGGTGATCGCGGTCCAGTGCTAAATGAATGGGACTCTATGGAGCTAGACGGCTAAATGTGTCTCTTTCACCTGATTGTCGTTGAGAAATCTCAGATTTGATTGTAGTTTTTGCAAGTTCAACATGGATTATAGGTCAAAAGTTGAATGAACGAGTACTTGTGTCCTTTGATTTCTTACAGGTTGAGTCGTTGTTGGCCATAACACGCCAGCATTCTGCTAATGAGTGCTGATTGGTCAGTGAAGGACTGATTACGATCGGAGATCCCACTTGACGGCATCCAAAGCAGAACCAGAATGTCAGAGTGAATATTTCGGCGTGGTCTTGAAAACATTAGCAAACCTCTTTCTAGCACGTGTATTAACAGGGAGAGCCTAACCTGTCAGCTGTGTTGTCGATGCTTCGAGAGAACAAAGGAAGCGACTCAGAGCTTGCCGTAAAGCAGTATCTCTGGCCATGTATGTGTATGTGACGTCATTGACATTTTAAAAGGCTTTTTAGAACAAAAAAGCCACTTTAAATAAATCTAACACCCAGCAGTGTGTATTTTCTTAGCCTCTCCTTTCAAATGCAACATTCAAATTACTAGACAAAAAATTATATCCTGAGAAAAGTGGATTTTGAGGGGTATAGCTCCATAGAGTCCCATTCATTCTGCACTGGCCTGTGAGCGCCCCCTATATGGAACTCTGGTGGAACTGCAACCAGTTCAGAAGCCGGAAGTAACGAGAGAGTGGAACTTATTCCCTTATTAGAAATTCTTTGACTGTACTTTTTGGAAGTTATGCTAGCTTGTGATGCTACAGTGAATTCCTGTTTACCTCGTTCATTGTTCTTGATTGGACAGCACTGCAGATGTATTCTACACTGTAAATAATTTTTTAACAACTGGCAGCCGGGTTGCCATTATGTTACTCTAAAATTAATATTGCCTTACTGTCACTAAAATGTACGTTTTTGTACTGTTAATGCAAAATACAGTATGAACTGGTTTTTGATCACTTTCACAGTATTCTACTGTAAAAAAAAAAAGTGTACGATTCCACTTTTGCTAGTTTGATGGCGGAAAAAAGGGTCTGTGCGCTGGGCGCATGGTTTAAAAGGGTTGTACTTAGTGTCTTAATTAATTCATAGGTGTGTTTTAGGCGTAACACGCAATAAACCAATCAGAGTGTCATCTCCCATTCCCTTTAAAAGCCAGGTGCGTTTGTACCTTGGCGCATTGCTATTATGATGGCGGATTTGCACCGTAATATTTTTATTTGTAATCTTTTGCATGTTTGTGTTCTGCTGCGCTTCCCTGTGTGTGTGTGTGTGTGTGTGTGTGTAACAAGCATAGTGTGTACGCGCTGTGCATGAGCCTAAGGCCATTTTACTAATGTGCTGCTAAAATAACAATAAAATGCTGCGTTATTGACTTTAGACCAGGTTTTTGTTGGTCAATGGCGCGATCACTTCCCGCTGCCTCAAGATAGTAACGCCCAGAATGCACATGAACACACCTCCCTGTAAGACTGACACGCCCATGGGCGCACAGATGGGCGCAGGTGCATTTGCTATTTAAACGACATGGGCGCTGGACGGGAAATTGACAACTGTGTCGATCTTAAACTAGCAAAGACACTTGCTTCGGGCTTTGCGCCACGCTGCACCGGGTGCAAGATAGGGCCCCAGGTCTCTCAATCCAGTCTCGGAACCCCTTGAACTGTGTGAGAGACAGACAGAGAGAGATATCAGTTTCAAAATTCAATGCAACTTCTTACATACAAAATCAGCATATGTGCACCTTACTATTTCTTCTTATCATAACATGGACCATGAACATGAACATCCAAAAAATAAATATCCAAAGCCCTGAATTAACCCTTCAACTAGCCAAATAATCCCAGCCTGGAACATCCAAACAGTGGTATGTGCATTTTCAGACACAGAACACAAATAATACAGACTTTCATAGACTGTTAAAGGTTTACACTGTCAGGGCGATCATTATGCTTCATGCATTCACTGGCAAAATACATTTGTACACACATTAATTTAGATATGTAGAGATTAAAATGAGCTCCTTGTGTTGTCTGATTATTAGACAATCATCTATTTTAGAATTTTCAGCTAGCAGCTGACTCATGACATGCACGTATATATTCAGTAATGCATATATATTGAAAAATCACTTTGAACCAAAGACAAATCATCAATCTTAACTCATGGTCCACTTACGAGCTTGAGATCAAATTATGATATGTTTGTAGAAAAGCAACATGGGAGATCTTCTTTTCATTTTCCACATTTTGTCAATGGGAGTGTTTATCTGCGGAGGTCAGAGGTCGTCTCCTGGTGTGTCCTTCTCACTGAACTTTACTGTCTTATTGTTTTAAATGAACACTACAGAAACGATCACATTTTACACAAGAGTTTAAGCACCCTCCCCTGTGTTTATTTTTCACAGAGTATTATATTTCACTGCTCTACTGGATGTTTCATCAGAATATAACTTGAGTCTTTGTCCTCTGGACCGCTCAGCATATAAACCTCTCAGTGTCTGATCTGACTTGTTTTCTCTGTTTTTTCTTCCTCTTTCTATCGCTCTCTCACTGTTCTCCATTTACGCTCTTTCACTCCATCATGGTGTCAACACCCCTACCCCTCCTCCTCCTCCTCCTCCTCCTCCTCCTCCTCCTCTATTCTATCCGTCTAAAGATGGTGAGTATAGTAACGGTAGATACCCAACCAACTTTGAGAAAACTTCCCTCCCACCCCTTTTTTTATGATTTTTTTATTTTTCCAGTTGTACAATGCTTTCTCTTAGTGTGTGTGAACTGGTAACAAATAATGTGATTTGCTCTGTGAGTAAAACTTTAAGGGAATTTCTCAAATTCAGATTTTCTGCAGGGGCTTTTTTTTTATGCGAACGGATCAAAACATGACTTGTTTGGTGACATTTCCACCACAAAGAAAGTATCTCCTCTTCTTTATTACTCCCTCGTTCGCCTGCCTTTTCTACGCAAGTTTTTTGCTAAATCTCTCTCTTAAACTTGCACGTCCCCCCCCACCTGCTCTATAACAAATGCCGCCCTGTTAATTGTGTGATCCCACCCCTTCCCGAGTGTTGACCTGCATCCACACACTCGATGTTTTCCTCATTCTCCTGCTTTTTCTCTTCATCTTTCCTCCTCTACATCTCTTCTTGTATGTCTCTTTCTCTCACAGACAACAGCGACAGTGACTTGGAGCTGTCGACGGTGCGTCACCAGCCGGAGGGTCTGGACCAGCTGCAGGCTCAGACCAAGTTCACCAGGAAGGAACTTCAGTCCCTCTATCGAGGCTTCAAGAACGTACGTCCGACTGCCGGCTGCAGAGACTTCATTGCTTTACCAACATAACTATGCTTTATATAGACTTGAATTATTCTCTCTATATCTTTTTTTTTCTTCCTCTTTTGAGCAGGAGTGTCCCAGTGGGCTGGTTGATGAGGAGACATTCAAGACCATCTATTCTCAGTTCTTTCCCCAAGGAGGTTAGACGTTAAAACAATCTCGTTTCTCTTGTCCTTTCTTGATAGGGACTGTGCAAAAATGATTAGGGAGGAGGTGGTCATGAAAGAGGGAGGATTATGTATTTTTTAATGGTCTGAAATAATTGGGAGATCCATGGAGGGTCTTTCATTTTTCAATGTTCCAGATTTAGATTTTATTTCATCATTTTGTTGCGAGATTTACCATAAAAAAACAACAATTGAATTGATGAGTCAAAAATATGTTAGATCATGACGTCATGAAAGGAAGAAGTATACAGATTCCTTACGTTAAAGTAATGATACATCAATGTAAAAAATACTCTGTTACAAGTAAAAGTCCTGCATTTAAAATCTTACTTACAGTATCTCACAAAAGTGATACACCCCTCACATTTTAGTAAATATTTCATTATATCTTTTAATGGGACAACACTGAAGAAATTACACTTTGCTAAAATGTAAAGTATTAAGTGTACAGCTCGTATAACAGTGTAAATGTGCTGTCAAATTAAAATAGGCCCACATCATCACATGCCCTTGACCTAGAGATTGGCATGGGGTACTTTCCATAAAATCATCTCTCAATGCAAATCAAACCAGCTATTAGGCTAACCGACATAAAAACCATGCCAATCTCTAGGTATGGTGAAGGGTACTGTATGTGATGATGTGGGGCTATTTTAATTCCAAAGGCCAAGGGAACTTTATCAGGATGCATAGTATCCTGGATCCATGAAATAACTGGCCTTTAAAAATAAAAATCTGCCTGCCTCTATGGGAATTTAACATTTTTAAATTTACAATTTTTCAACAGTTTAGACATTAATGGCTGTGTGTTGAGTTATTTTGAGGGGACAGCACATTTACACTTAATACTTTACATTGTAGCAAAGTGTAATTTCTTCAGTGTTGTCCCATTAAAAGATATAATGAAATATTTACTAAAATGTGAGGGGTGTACTCACTTTTGTGAGATACTGTAAGTATTTTCAGCAAAATTTTATTTTGAAAGTATCAAAAGTAAGTATTGTAGTCCTTTCATTTTGTTATATGAAGATTATATTATTGTATTAATGTTACTGATGCATTAATGTCCAATTAGCATTTTCTGTTGAAGCCGGTTTATGTAGCTAATTTTAATTACTTTATGACCTGTTGGGCAATTCAATCTTAAAAACAGGTTGAAAAACTACTAGATTTGGTCACTTGTTTTAAGAAAATAGTTGTGAGTTGTTCAAAACCTTTCTTTTTAGTAAACTCTGAGTACACAAACAATGATGTCAATGCTTCGTTGTCAATGCTTTAGTTAAGGTGTAGAGCCCCTGGTGATACTTCGAGCAAAGCTTCATGTTGTGTTGAGTCTTCTTAGTGTTTTAAAAATAGCTATTTTGAGGCTAGCATAAAAGTGCCCCTAGCACTCCCATTCAAAAGGCCAAAATACAGTAAATCTTAAAAGTGGCGATTCTGTCCTAAATATGCTTTGACTCGGGTACATTCACAAAAAGACCCTAGGTTGCATTTTGGCGAGAGTTACGCTTTAACTACAGCTGTCGAATATATGTACTGGACTGAAAAATACAATATTTCCACTGAACTTTAGTGGAGAAGAAGTATAAAGTAAAATGAAATGGAAATACTCAAGTAAAGTACAAGTACCTCAAAATTAGACTTAAGTACAGTACTTGAGTAAATGTACTTTTAGTTATATTCTATCGCTGCATCATGAAGAGCTTTATTTTCGAGTAGCTAGTAGGACCAATATTTCAATATTGAGAAACAGTAGATACAGTACACTAAATCTATGACCTCCACTTCTCTTGTTCACAGATGCAACCACCTACGCTCACTTCCTGTTCAATGCATTTGACATCGACAGGAACGGTTCAATCCGCTTTGAGGACTTTGTCATCGGCCTGTCGGTGTTGCTCAGAGGTTCGGTCACTGAGAAGCTCAACTGGGCCTTCAACCTCTATGACATTAATAAGGACGGCTACGTCACCAAAGAGGTATGTGACATCTCAGACGTTTTGATAAAACCTGGAAAATTATGCATCTTACCATTACATTCCAGGTTGTCTGAATTACATTCTGGATAATGTAATGTTTGGTCCATCCACGAACTGCAATTTCAGGTAAAACCAACGTACTTTAAGATCTTAAAGATTGTGCTGCATCTTTTATGAGAGATTGCATGTTTAATCTTGTCTTGTGCATGTTTGCGAAGTGAATTTTGTTCACATATAGTATAGCTTAGAGCTTTGTCAATTTAAAAACAATAAAAAAGTTGTTTTAACTCTTTCACTTGGCTTCTGTCTTCCTCTCTTCAGGAGATGCTGGCGATTATGAAGTCAATTTACGACATGATGGGGAGGTACACCTACCCCTGTGTGCGAGATGAAGCGCCCTCTGAACACGTGGAGAAGTTCTTCCAGGTTCTGAATGCACACAAATCAAAACACACAAGTACACAGTGGTGGAATGTAACTAAGTACATTTATTCAAGTACTGTACTTGTTCTTGTATTTCCATTTTATGATACTTTATGATTCTACTCAACTACGTTTCAGAGGCAAATATTGTACTTTTTACGTCACTACATTTATTTTCAAGCTTTAGTTACAAGTTACTTTGCATATTTAGATTAGTAATACAAATTTGTAGTCACTGTTCCATTATCTTTATTGTGACTATTACTACCACTGTTCATCACATCCCCAACCGGCAACGTCAGACACCGCCTACCAAGAGTCTGGGTCTGCCGAGGTTTCTTCCTAAAAGGGAGTTTTTCCTCGCCACTGTCACACTAAATGCTTGCTCTTGGGGGAATTACTAGAATTGTTGGGGCTTTGTATAGAGTGTGGTCTAGACCTATCTATCTGTAAAGTGTCTTGAGATAACTCTTAAAAAATGTAATTTAATTGAAACTATAAATCAACTAACAAAGTATGATTTATTATAATAGATGGATTTACCCAGTAGTATTGTAGATTAAATTAGCCCCACCTTTACCAGCTGCAACATTAAATTGATGTGCACATTAATACATTACTAATTATAATCCAATAATATAATTATTCTGAAATGGGCCATTCTGCACAATGAGTACTTTTACTACTATTTCTACACTGTAGTGTTGCTACTTATACTCCTGAATACGTCTTCCATCCCTGCAAGTACATTGTGCTACAAGGCCTCTTTTGTGAACAAAACAAGGTACCCTAAAATGCTCTAATCTGTCCTTTCTCTCGGTTTTGTTTCTAATGTATTTTTCCTACAGAAAATGGATAAAAACCGAGATGGTGTAGTGACCATTGAAGAGTTCATTGAGACCTGTCAGAAGGTGACTTTTCCACATGCATGCATGCAGACAGACAGACAGACAGACAGACAGACAGACAGACAGACAGACAGACAGACAATAAAAACTAAATCAAAGTTACTCATCAACAAACACTGTACAACAGGTCAGGGATCAGTGACAGTGATAACATGATGTCACTGATTAATCAGGCACTGACTAAGATTATTATTAAGCATTACTCATGTTTTTAGTAATAAGGCTCTAATACTTCTGCCCCTTATTATCAGCTGCTTGTAATTTTTAGATTTATTTTATCTGTCTTTTGAACCTGTCGTTGCTCAAATTGCAGCACAATTATGTTGCACAAACCAACGTTCACAGAAGAAAAAGAAGTGGAAGAAAAGGAGGAACAACACAAAAGCTTTTAGTTGTTTGTAGTTTTGGTGGTTAAGGAATAATAGGACATCATACTGTTATTCTACGCTATTGCTATATGTATAGGAGGGACAGTAAATGCCTAAATTACAAATGTAAAAGTACTTTAAAGACAGAGCCACCTCCAGTATAGGGATAGACCGGTGTTAAGTATGTACATCATCCCAAGAACAAGATCATTATCTGTGTCTGGCTCCTTACTACTGGCAGACATGGACTGGTCTCCATTTTGAAACCAGTGCTAAAACTCAACCTACTATCTCAGGGATACTGCAACCACGAGTCCACTGGGCGGCAGCCGAACCCCGAGAGACTGGAGGTGGTTAATAACAGTACAGTACTCATTTGCCTGAAACATGCTGATAGACTGATAAAACCACCTCTTTTGAGATGAAACTATGAGGGATGATCTACAGTATATGTGTGTTTAATTGACCCCAAACTCCAACATTGGCCAATAAATAGATTTTTTGTAATATGCCAGATAATGACAAATATGTTGATAGTGCTAAAGTAGTTGCTAAACAAAGGACTCTCTGCTCTCTATTGTCTTCAATCCAAACGATCTACTGTAATTTAAAAAGTGCTTCAGCAAGTAAACAGGCAAGTGAAATTAAGAAACAACACTGTCCTTTCTTAGGTTTTACATTTATACACGATTATACATAAAGTGTGAAAAACAATATTCAAGATTACATTTATTATTGTCATTAAGTGGAGAGCTAATGAAATGCAGTTAGCATCTAACCAGATTGCAAGAATATATATATATATAGTGCAGGAGTAAGTATTGCAGTGAATATATTGAAATGTAGACAGTAGGGATTGCAAATGTGAGGTATGTAAAGTGCAGATAGTGAGTATCCACTCAGTGGTACAGTAATAGAAGTTCACCAGGTTCCTGGTACACAGGTGTGCTTTCTTAAGGCTCTTTAGGAAGTAAAGGCACTGCTGCGCCTTTTTGACTATGGTGGAGGTGTTAAGGGACCAGGTGAGATCATCTGAGATGTGGATGCCAAGGAACTTAAAACTAGACACACACTCCACTACAGCTCCATTGATGTAGATAGGGGACAGTGCTCGGCCTCCAGTCCGACTGAAGTCCACAATGATCTCTTTCGTCTTCTTGATGTAAAGGACCAGTCTCTCGAAGTACTTTGCAATGATGGGGGTGAGTGCAACTGGACGGAAGTTATTGCGGGTCGAGGTAGTGGAGTGCTTTGGTACTGGCACAATGGTGGCAGACTTCAAACTGGTGGGGGCCGTTGCCTGAGCCAGGGAAAGATTGAAAATGTCCGTAAAGACCCCAGCCAGCTGCAACGCACAGGCTCTGAGCACTTGCCCATGTATTCCATCTGGGCTGGCAGCCTTCCGTGCATTCACCTTGCTCAGAGTAGAGCAAACATCTGTAATGGAGAGTGTGAGAGGCTGGTCACCTGGTGGGAGAACCACTTTGTGGGGGATCTCCTTGTTGTCTCTGTTGAAGCAAGTGTAGAAGTAGTTGAGTCAGGAAGGGGACAGAGTTGGAGGGAGGCAACGTGCTGGGTGATTTGAAGTCAGTCAGGGTCTGTATGCCTTGCCACATACGCCTGGGATCTGAGGAGTTGTTCCTCAATCCTCAGTTTATATGTATGTTTGGCCTGGCTGATTCCCCTCCTCAACCGTTAAATGTTTACCTACTAGGCATCAGTAAATAATTAATGGTTGATACTGTAGTGGAGGATTAATATTCATAATTACTAATATTGAATTCATATATATATATATTATATATTTTGTCTGTCAAGACTCGACTGGAAACTATGTTGTCATTGTGGCCACTTGATTGAAAAACAAGTATTATGTCTAAAATTTGAAACCTGAACTTTTGTTTACTTCAGACTCCTGGTGCCAAGTTTTTTTCTTTGTCTTTTTTTTCCAGGACGAGAACATCATGAACTCCATGCAGCTGTTTGAGAATGTGATATAAGAAAGCCCACCTGCACAACTCACACACAAACATAGTAACCCCAACCCTAACCCAGGAACTAGACGTTTTTTATTTCTCGCCACACTCCTTTAGCTGTATCTTGCAAACTGCTTCTGGATTAAAAAGGACTTCTACAGACAGAAGAAGAGAAGAGCTTCCTGGATAAAAAAAATTCCCCATCTGTCCAGTGTGTTTTTTGTGTGTCCTAATTGAAGAAACAGAAAAAGCTCCTTGTGTTTTTATCGTCAGACAAAAATAAACAACAACAACCAACAAGGAATGGAGAAGCTTACAATATTCCTCTGACCTGAGCACACAAGGATACAAGCTTTAACACTACACCTCGCCTCTCTCAGACACACTGTTTCTCTTTCCCACAGACACACACACACACACACACACACACACACACACACACACACACACACAAACAGCTGCTGTTTCCTCAAGAGTTGTTAGAGCACTGGATGAGGTGAACTAAGAGAATAAATATTGCAAAAGAGAAATGAACTAAAGCATGTTTGTCATCAAATATGTGATGTGGAATAAGCTTGCACTACACTTTTATGACTGTATTATATGCGCCTGAAGTAAAGGCACTGTAGATACCTGCACCTGATACACCACTGGTGTGTATGTATATATGTATAGTTAATAGTTATATATCCCACCTTGTATTGGCCTCATCTGTGCTGCACTGGGTGAAGGAATAGGACCAGAACTGAATTTTTGTTTTAGAAATCTCTGTTTAACATTATGTGTAGTAGCAGTTCTTCACAGATTATTCCAAAAAATCTCCTTTTTTGTATTTTGGAAGATTATGTTTGGCTGGTCAGATTGGAAAAGGGAGTCTGTACAGTACTGTGAAGAAGCAAAAGGACTGTCAAAAGTGTGTTCTTATGCTGAATTATGCTTTATCTTGGTTCTTCAGTATCTTCGAGCATGCTGACTCTAAGTCCCACAGTATTATGTACAGTAAAGTAAGACCTTTGTGATGTTGGTTAATTAAAGATGCTGTCGACAGCTGCAACTTCTTTTTAATGCGTCCTTTCACCACATTTTCTCTACTGCAGATGACGAAGAAGCAAACGTGGATGAACACACAAGAGTTCAAAAATCCTTTCAGTCCCATGCCAAAAACCTTCAATATATCAGCCTCTCAAAGTATTTTATTAGCTTTACATATGGATATATTACACATTTAGTTTTTTTCAGAATAACCAGTACTGTTGCATTATAGTATATTGCATTAAAGATTCATGATGGATTCAAGATGCATGTAGGATTTAGGTATGCCTTGAAGACAGGTTTGCATTTTATTGGAATTGTGAAGTTGTCAGATATGACAGCTCATTACAGAACAGTAACACAACTGACCAGTGTAATCTGTGACAGCAAATATGTGCTTACAACAGCCTCATAACCAATCAATAAAATAGGCGAAAATTTAAAAAGTAAAACCAAATATTTACTCAAATTAACTTTTCCTTGAATCATGTCACTAATCTTGACTCTCTGACTTCATGGGGTCAAGGTTCAACACCTTAAATGTGAATAGTTCACCAAACCAAACCATAACCAATAAATAACACTGGACTATATAGTGAACTCTTAACGGCCTCATTTCCCATCAGGGAGAATCACACACAACCAAACTTTGATGCTCACATGTCAAATGGATCGCCATAATAACACACAAGGAGGGGTTACAAGCAAGCAATGATAGCTAATTTTGATTGTAAGGACTCGATTGATATGTTGATCGACAGCAAGATAGACCAATCGGGTCATGCAAGGACGCTGCCGTTCCCTGCTTTATAGTAGGAAAACAGTGACACAAAAAACTAACGAGGATGTTTCATCAGCAAATGTGAGGTGTAAAAATGAGCTTGCACCATGTAGGAACATATTGTGTGTGGAGAAAGCCATGCAGCACATTCAGTTCAGCTTATTTGTCCTGCACTCGGTTTACTTTGTAAAACCAGAAGAACTGAGTATTTGTCATAATTCTATCTTTAATTATTTAAAATGAAGTTTGTTGAAGCGGAGCACTGAGTCCCGCTTGAATTAGCTGCTTCATTCATGCTTCACCTCCAATGGTTTATTCAACAGCTTGGCTGCCAACTGATTTGTAATGTACAATCATATTCATGCAAGTGTACAGTTCTGCTGATACCCCTCATGACATACGCTTTATATCTTGAGGCTCTTGGTAATACTGACTTTAATAAGATCAAAAGTTCACTTGTGTTTTCTGGGGGACTGTGCCGGTGCACAAAGGCTTCAATCAGATATATTCAGTGTGTTTACATGATGCACTTACAGTACGTAACCAGGTTACTCAGAGAATCATGTTATGCAGGTAATCGGAGAACATG
Organism: Sander vitreus; assembly: GCF_031162955.1. NCBI lineage: Eukaryota > Metazoa > Chordata > Actinopteri > Perciformes > Percidae > Sander > Sander vitreus. The sequence goes on from NC_135859.1 coordinate 23,702,976, forward strand.
TTTACATGGACTGTAGTAACCTAGTTACTGTAACTCCACACATGCAAGAATCAGTGTGTTTATTACATTATTAAATGTATTAAGCAAAAACTTAATGAATGTAATGTGTGGGTTTGAATATTAGCTTGTTATTATTATGGTTTACAATTTGCAATATATATTTAAATTTAAATAGAGACACATACCAATGGAAAAAAAAAATACACTCTCATGTCTTAATTTGACTACATATGCAGAATTAACGCCAGTCACACACAGAGTAAATACCTGCTTCCTTCAAGTTGAGTAAAATGTAAATGGAGACAAAAGATATATGTGCCATGATATATATATATATTTTGTCTGCATGACCTTTATTTTTTGTACATATAATCATTGTGCAACAGCTCATATTTCATGGCTGCTTATGTCTTGAGTAAAAAATGCAAGCAGCAATACAGTATATTGCAGGAGCTTCGAAAGAAATTCTGCTAATTTTTCTGAATAACAATAGAATAATAATGTACAGTCAGTTTGAGTGCTGTTTGTTTAAATAGTTAAGTTCCCACTCTTATCTGGAATCTTTGTATAGTGAAATAACTTTATAACGATGGTATTTATAATGTGTTCTTTTAGAGCACCATCTATCAGTGGGGGGTTTAAAGTTTAAAGGAGTTTCAACAATTGTAGTTTTACCTAATCTTGAGGCCTCTTCTTCCCAGGTTAAAATCTGATTTTACCACCTTTATTATTTTGGTATACTGTATATTGTGCTTTCACGATGCGTATATACATGTTGTTTAGTTAAACCACCAAAAACTAAATGCTTATAGTGAGCTGAATAGGAATATATCTGAAGCATACATATTGCTGCACAGAGTCTGGGAGAAACAGGGATGTCCTTATGGGCTCACAGCTAATTTTCTGCGGGCCCCCTTGATCAGAAGGCCAAAGATCAAATTAATACTAATGTTGCTGTTATCCAACCTTGTGCCAATTGGGTTTATGTCACGATCCAAAGGGTGTGAATGTAAGCCAATAAAGGCATTGCAAATAAACAACCATTAGATGGCAGTGTGGTGGAATACATCAGCCTGAAGGCATCACAGTGGATGGCGAGCAGAAAGACCCCATTTTAATATTTTAGGAGGTAGTGAATGTGCTGCACACATAGACAGTAAAAGAAGGCTGCCCAGCGGTAGAAAAAAAGCGCAGCTTATGCAAGAAAGGTTATTATTACAAAAGCTGTTGAAGGCGCTGTCAACATCGGTAGATCCTAAATCGGATCCGCTAGAATGGTCGACGTAGTTAGGTTTAGGCATGGGTAGTGGGGATTGGTTAGGGTTTGGGTAAGAATACCAGGGTAAACTAATCAGAGGCAGAATAAGGCAGAAAAGCGGGCCACGAGCATAGACCATCTAAGGCCACGAGGCACGTCATTTGACGTCGACACGTCTAGCGGATCCGATCTAGCATCTACCCTCCTTGGGAAAGGAGGAAGGGGTGCGTCACAGCTAGGCCGCCTCTGATTCGCTGAGCCGCGGCAAGGGGTGGGTGGAGGATGTAGGCATGCGTGAGTATGAACGTCAACTCCTTCGTGGCTTTATGAAAGGCGAAATCCTTCCCTGAGCAGAGCAGCTGTTTAAAACCCAGTTTGTTGCAGACGAGTAGCTCACTTCGGAAGAACCGGGCTAGAACACGGTCTTGTCTCTTCACCGCAGTCAGTTCGGCTTGGGTTATCCTTCAGCTTCAAGCGTAACGTTAGGCTCTCTGTATACCCCTTCCTCGTGCGCACACCGCTTCATAACACAAACCACGGGGACGAGCCAACGGACGTAACGTTAGCCAAGAAGGGAAGTGGATCCTTCTTTTCTTTCATCAGACAGGTGAGGACAAAACGTGCCATTTTTAATCCCATAAAACATTCTTAGTTTACATGTGTATGCTAAGAAGCGGGGCAGTTAAGAAACTCCTGCTCTATGCTATGGAGCTGGTAGCGGATAACGAGATTTTACGGAGCTGGACGACTTTGTGGGCCGGTGTCTGCTGATGCTGAAGTGTGACCGTGAAACACAAGGCCACAATGTGTCACTATTTACTTTCCCCATTTTTAGCACGACAAAACATTGTAAAGAAACAACAAGCTATTACTTATCTTTGGTGTTGAGACCAGACGCCTCAAGGTTTCTAGATATGATGGCTTTAACACACTAAGAGGACTAAACATGCATCACTAATTTGCATTGCCCTGTGTCATTTAATTAAATGAGACCCCATAAGGTAAGATAAAAAACTACAGCTACCAGGCAACACTGACTAACTGGGACACCAGAGCTTATTTGGTTATTAGGATTTATTTGTGTGTGTGTGTGTGTGTGTGTGTGTGTGTGTGTGTGTGTGTGTGTGTCTGTCTGTCTGTCTGTGTCAAGTCAGGTTGACTATCACAGTATCATTGTGAGATCTAAACAACTTCATATTAACCCCTGATGACAAAAAGGTAGCTTTGACTGTCTCAGCTACCAGTCTGAATTTGTAGTGAAATGTCTAGAAAGAGAAATCTCTACTGCTATTCTCAGTTTAGTCGGAGTAGTATCTATGTCACAACTTAACCTGCTTTCAAGATTGATGGAGAGCAAAAATTGTTTGAAGAGGTCAAAACTCCAGCAACATTTTTTTTTTAGTATCGCAATAAGAATAATTTATTGCCAAAGTAAGTTTTTCACTTTCATGGAATTTGCCTTGGCATGTTTGGTGCATAAAATAAACATATTTAAAAAGGGAATAAACAATAGAGCAAAGTACTGCAACAGCCAAGAACATAAATATGGAATAGAAATATTGCAATACAAAATATGTAATAGACACTATAGCAAATATGTACAATATAATTGTTTTAGGAAGGAAAAGAAGGCTGTACGGTTTGTGCAGGGTGTGCATAAATATGAATCGGGAGATGTACAGAAGATTAAAAAGTCCGGGATGTGTGCTAATTTAACATTTAGTGACTGGTGGGGGGGGGGGGTTAAGAGTCTGTCAGTGAGGGTCCCAGGACTTTTTGTCGGGAAGACTTTTGATATTCTTTAATGAAACCTCTGAACAGGGATAACTGGAAACACCTATACACATTTAAAATCAACCCACCTATTGGCTCTGTAGGCAAACTGCAGGGGTTTCAGGAGTTGGTCAGCGAGGGTTTTTAAGTGAGACAGAACAAGGCGCTCAAAAGATGTCCTAACCACAGAGGTCAGAGCAACGGGTCTGTAGTCAGGGGCTGAGGTGGGCAGTAATGAAGAGGCCCAAGCCCCTGCTGAGGTGGAGCTGGAGGGCTGGAGCTGCCTCCTGACACACCTGCTCTCTCTCCATTTATGTCCGTCTATTATAAAAAGAGTCGGAAAGCAGATAGCAAGCCTAACTTTACTTTTTAATGTTATAAAATAGGGCTGGGCAATATGGAGAAAATCAAATACCTCGATATTGATACCGCAACGATATTGTAGTGTTGACTATTGGTGCTTTCACAAAATATGTACACAATGAGATTTTTGATAAATAATCATCAGTAATGTGGATATAATGACTAAGTTGGTAACGGCAAATAATAGAACAGTTACAACAGTCTGGTAAGTTCAGGAAATTACATCACTTTACTGTAATGCAGCCTTTAAAACCAGGAAAGGCAACACTTATGCCATATTACGATATCCAAAATCTAAGACGATATCTAGTCTCATATCACGATATCGATATAATATCGATATATTGCCCAGCTCTATTATCAAACATAACTACAAATGTTCAAGTTTTATTAGTCCTATGTAGGTTAACACATGGGTCAACGGTATAATTAAATGTATGTGACGAGAGTACGGGTCAGTTCAGCAATGAACGCACTAGTTGTTGCAATAAGAGCATAGTCATATGAAAGAAAAAAATACTATAAGATGAGGGGATGACATAAATACAAATTTAGCACTAAGTATATAATTAAGATAAGTGTTTTTGAGCACCTGCAGAGTGTAAGTTGTGGCAGTACAATCAGTGTACACAACACTATTCTTGCATGCAGAGTAATTTGCGTTGCACCTGTGCCTGCAGTTTGCATAGGACTCAGGAAGGGTACATTTTCTGGTCTTGTCTTGTGGCAGGCGGGTGTGTGAGAGCAAGACTGAGGTTTGTGCCAGTCCCTCACCACCACCAGTGGTTTATTTTTTAATTCTGTCTCAGCTTGTTTGAAATCTACTTCATTTTGTACACCAAGTCAACCAGCAATATCTAATGGCAATATGGGTGCACACAATTGAGCCTTAAATATTAACTTCTGTGGAAGAGCTGAATCGTTTGAACTAGGGCTGCAACTATTGATTATTTCCATATTCGATTAATCAGTTGATTTATTTTCTCGATTTAATGTATTAGTTGTTTGGCCTATAAAATGTCATATAAAATGGTGAAAAATGTCAATTACATTTAAGTTGCTAGAATCTGACTTACCACTTTTTTTCATTAAAAATGTCTCAAATTGATTATTAAAATAGTTGATTAATTTAATAGTTGCCAATAGAGGTGTGAATCTTCACTGATCTCCCGATTTGATTCGATTACGATTATCATGTCTTCGATTTGATATCTCGATGCGTCAAAAACTGCTTCCGAAATCAGCGCCCAACGAATTGGCAACTCTCTGCTGTTAGCTCCAACTTTAGCCAGACACACTAGCACAACGTTTGTTCTAAACCACTGCTGTTAGACAGGAAAAGTGTTGTAGTGTACGCCTCTTCAGCTTCGTTACTCCACTTAGATCTTCTCCAAGCTAACTATTCTAGTGTCTCTCGATGATTCTCAGTGTTTATTTCCTCTTCTCGATTTGCAATTCTCTTCACTCTCCTCCTTGTGTCTCCGCCTAGCCGTTTTGCGTGTGTGTGTCTGTGTGTGGGTTTTGTTTGTGTGTCTGGCTGTCTGTGTGAGTGTGAGTGTGTGTGTGTGTGTGTGTGTGTGTAACGGGTTAGGCTACTGAGAATGTTATTTTTCATTTGAATGTTTATGCTGCAGCTGGAAAATTAACGAGCGACTTCAATGCGTTATAATCAATTATGGGCAGCCACTGCATCGATGCAGCATTGTCCATGTCAGCATCACAATGCATCGATTATTTGATTCATTTCAACACCTCTAGTTGAGAATCGATTAATCTTTGAAGCTCTGGTTTTAACTCTTGATTTAGATGAGACGACATAGAACTGTATTTGTCCAGAGGCAAATTGTTGTGTTGCAGTTAAAAGTACTATTTAGAATCCCGTTAAGTCACTCTTGGACCAGAGCAAAGGTCAAGAATCTGTTTTATTAGTGTGCATACGTGGAATTCCCAGTTGCTCACAATGCGCATATATGTGCTGCTCTGCCAAAACAAGCATTCAAGCATAAAAAATTGTTAGTCTAAATTAGTCTGGATCAACTCCAGGATAATCGCCGGAACATCTAACTCCGTTCTTCTTAGGAAATGACAACAAACTTTGAGCTAGCAAGCTACACGCTGACGTTACTGTATTGTGTGAACAGTTGACTTCAGCTAATATTGTATGTGGCATTTTCTTTTGCAGGGTGCAAATGTTCCACCAAAACAAGTTCCTTCCCAAGACCATTTTGCAGAGCCACCGTCTCTGCAACCGCAGATAGCACCGCCCAAGACGATTGTGATTGGTTTAAAGTAAACAACCCAGAGCGTTGTTTTTTTTCCTCCTATCCAGGAATGTACGTGTGGAGGAGCCAGACCTTACTCCACAGCGCTGTGAATATAGATCTGGCAATGCAAGACTACTTGATCATTGAATCGTCACTGGGGGAGTTTGGGAATTTTACGACCTCAGAGGTGGACCTCAGAGGTGCAGTTGTGATGTAGCCTAAAGGGAGAAGGGCTGTAGTGACAGTTGACCTCCCTAGGTGGTGCCAGTGCGGACTGTACAGGTTCTGGATGTAAAGTTGCTTCCAGTCTGTACAGAAGTTGATTATACTATGATGTGTGGATCACAATTCTGTGTGACCACAGTTGTCTGGGTGACAGGCCTTTTAGTCATTTAGACCTATGATGGATGAATATGTTTGGGGACCAGTGTGATGGTGGAACATCTGAAGCAGAAGCAGAAAGCAACGTCGCCAGCTCTTTGGAGCAGGTGTTTTGCTACTCTTTGCTGTTTCAAAGTGCTGGCATGCATCTTTAGACATCCTAAGTACAGGTTTGGTGCGTTGGTTGAGTTGATTGAAGTGTTAAGGTTGCAGTCCCCCAATCCATCCCTGCTATCATGTCACCAAAGTAATGAAGCCAGAAAAAAAATCCAGATGTTGGTAAAGATGCCACAAGGTCTGGCTGTGCTAATTTAGGAGAAGGAAGAAAATGGTTTAGAAACGAGATGGTATGTTTTTCCCTAAAACCAAACGGGGATATTGGAAAGAGTATTCCTTACTAGCTACAGATGAGGACTGTGGATCAACAGATGGTGGTGTGCTTTGTGGTTTGATTAAAATCTTCTCCCATTAGGGCTGCCCCTAGGGGACTATTTTTGCTATTGATTAGTCTGCTGATTAGTTTCTTGATTAACTGATTAATTTCTTTGTCTATAAAATGTAAGACAATAGTAAAAAAAAAAAAAAAAAAAAGGCTATTATAACTTCATAGATCCAGTGGTGGCATCTTTTAAATTCCTTATTTTAACTGACAATCTGTCCAAAACCCAAATAAATTAAATCAAGTATAATGTAAGCAGCAAATCAGGACAATTGAGAAGCTGAACCTGTGTTGGCCATTTTTGCTTGGAAAAATTACTGAAGCGATTAATTAACTATAGTTGCAGATTCATTTTCTCTTGATTGACTATTAAATTAAGCGACTAATCATTTCAGCTCTAATGTTTTAAAGGCAATTCATCACGTTTAAAAAAACAAATACAACAACTATTCACTAAAGTTCACTGCATATCTTGACCAATACATTTTCCTCAATTTCATATTTGTAGTTCACTTATCCACACTCAAGACCTTGTAGTTGAAATGGTTAACTTAAATAATGTTTGCATGAGGACTAATGGTGTGCAACCCTTTCATTTGTTTTGTTTTTTGCCTCATAAGTGTTGGTTGTATTTCAGTCAACATATAATTTACAGGGTACTGTGTGTGTGGTTCAGTACTTTACAGTACAGTCTAAAGGTACAGCTATACTGAGCAGGTGCTGTCTCCTGTTCTTAAATGAGTCAGTGTCTGTAGATGTGCAGCCATCAATCTGTTAACAGGCTGACGAATATGTTTTTCCCCATTTACTGGAAAGGTGCATAAATAGGAAGCTTATCTGCAGTTAAGTGTAGCTTGTACAGTAAACTGCAATCATCACATGTATTTTTTTTTTCCTCTTAATTCTTTATGAAGTTTCTCTTTTACACAATGAGTAAGTAATTAGCCAACTGCACAATGCTGACAATAATACCGGTAAGTAACTGTCACATTATCATTATTTGAAAACTAGTTTTTCAGCCTTTCGCAGTCTTTAGTCTGATGCTCAGTAAATGGATACAGAGGATCACCTCACAGGATGTCAGGCCAGGAACAGGCACAGTGAGGTAAACTGGGTCACAGAACTGGATTCTTGGCCCTGTTTGCTGCTGGCAGCATGTGACTTAGTCATTACCTCGAATTGCTGGGTCATGCTGTGCCTTCCCACTCTACTGTGTAAAGGGGTGTGTGGGTGGTTGCGTTGTTGGTGGTAAATAGTAAAATTTTAGCATGTGGTACTTAATAGTATACCTTGAAGTAACATTTACTTTTTGCAGATGTGTATTGGTATATTACTTTTGTTGCTAAATAAAGAAAACTTTTTACTGTTAGTGGCTACACATTGTGCCCTTCTAATCTTGAAATGGAGTAAAATGGGGATTAAATGGCCAAAGGCAGCTAAGCACACCATATGGTTGTTGCATAACAAGGACTGAACAACATAGCCCACAGTTTTAAACTGTTAAAACTGCACAAATCACTGTAACAGTATTAGAGAATAATTTATTCTCCTCCTTGTCAGGGAAATTGTTTGTGAGTGGTTACTGAGACTAGAAGTCAGGTTTTTAGGACATCTGTTCTTTGTTGAGGATGTGTCCCGTGTCAAACTTACAATAGCCCTTAATCGGCCACCCATCACAGAGGAATGTCCTCTTTGTGTGTGTGACTGTTGTATTGCAGTCACACACACAATTTTATATATTTATTGCAGTATATTGCAGATAGCTGCATTCAATGACTGTCTGTCTATGTGCAGTGTTGTCAGTGAATAAATAAGTATTCAATTGATATTTTTGTGCATTTTAAAGATTTTCTGTGGGTGTGCGTGGGATGTGTGGATGGAATTGACCAGTGGGGCCACTTATTGATTTATTGGCGATCGCAACTAATTAGACTTTGGTGCAGATTCTAGTGTTTGACTAGTAAATAATAATTTTTAATAATAATTGTAGAATTCTCTGTACCTTTCATGTCAAGTATTCAATTCACACAGTAGAATACAAAATAGGCCATGTATTTAGGCTATTTATTGAATTAACAGAAAACATGCTATATTGTAGTGTATATACAGCTATTGAGATAACGTGACCTATATCGAGATAGATATAGATTTTAGCCCTATTAAGACTGAAGTTGAATGTGACTGAAGCACATCCTCAGCTGTCTGTTAATCTACATTATATGAATGTGATAAGGGTAACATTCCCACAGAACTACTCAATTCAATATTATTTATAGTATCAAATCATAACCTATATACCTCATAACCTCAATGAGAGAGACGGTTAGGTAGGCTGTAATTAACGGCCGAGCCCTGACTCACATTGTCAGATATTTGAAAGTGATGGCAGTAATGTCACGTTATGTTAAGGAAAAACTCAGGAGCAGCACAACTCATTTCACATACATGAAGAAGATTCAGGAGACCTTTGATGGGTTACACAGAAGCATGTAATGAACACTCAATTGAGGAGAGAATTTATGCAAGCAGTACAGTTTAACCACGATGTGTTATTGTGCAGTGCCGTCCCAACTCTCTGAAGTTCCTGTCTTCCTGAAGGTGTATTTAAACTCATGCTGGAGGCGTTAAGTTTAGCTAAACCTTTTAAGGTAAACAAAGATATTGCATGTGCCTAAAACACAGATGCTAAAGCCTAGTTCAGCCTATCTCTCTCTGGTCAGTATGTTAAAGTATGGCAGGCCCACCGACCTCCAAAAGGAGACAGTCCTGAAACAAAACATTACCTTATGATGCAGCTGCCTAGATTCCCTGAATCTATGGAGGCACTCCTCTGCCTAGAAAGGTTATGTTGGACACTGACCTGAATGAGACCGGGTACCACTGTCACAACTTACATAGCATGAGTTCATAAGTTGGAAATTCCGCCCCACGCCCTACAGGGAGGAACTTGAGGCACCCATATAAAACCAGCACGCATGACTAGGGATGCACCGATTGTTAATCTAAAATTCCTCATGTTCGCATTACACGTTAAAATGTCAACATGTAACAAAATGATATATGGGGAACTACGATGATATCCACCATGTATTGTTTAAAGAGAGAGAGAGTTAAAAGAAACAAAGCTCATGTGAGTTTAAAGAGGACTTTATGGAAACGGAAGGCATGTCCAGGCGTTTTGTAACCTTTAAGTCTTTAATAACAGAATACCGAAAATAATAGGATGATACAAGGGTGTGGAAAGGAACAAAATGTTTTGTCATTTATGTGATAACTGTCTGGGGGACAAATGCCATGTTTTATTTGAATGTTAAAATCCAAGTATTGTGGAGAAGAACAGAAATAAATGTTTGCCAAAATACTTGTAAGCCACAAGTTCGTGTTTAAAGTTGTGTTGTTACAGAAAGATAATTTAAGGCTAGTACGTGGATTAGATGCCTTCTTGAGCAACGCTCTGTCCCTCTGTCCCCCATGATTCTGGCTACCTACCTTTTGTACTGATGTTTTCTTTTTGTGTTTTAGGTTGTACTCCATACCACAATGTTTGGTTTAAGCGTAAATGCATGAATCTGAAATACCAGTGTTTTAAAATAAGTATTTGACTGATACCGATGCGTTGTTGTTGTTCCCTTTTTTGTGACAGGGACACGAAGAAATATTTATTATAAAAAATGACTGTTTTAAAGTAATTTATCCCTTCATTACACTTTTTTTTTTTTTTTTAATGAGCACATATTCAATCATACAAATTTATGACCTTTTTAATATATCCTTTCACATGAAAAATAACCGCTTCAAAAGCCCTTTTAGACTGCTATACAACTAACGTTACCTACTCAATGACAATAATCTTTTGGTATCTACATAGAAGCCCAACAAAAAACATTTTGTTATCATAAATGTAAAAGCCATTACAAAAGTAATAAAATATATTATTCTTGGAGTTTAACACTGCTTTTATCAGGTTAAAATCTTTGTCAATCCACTGTGCTGTGACCAAGGTTATTATAGTTTTGCATTTTTCATTAGTTTTTATTTTCATTTTGTTTTGACTGTGTTTTCAAATTTAGTTTAGTTTAATTAGTTTTTAAAGCGGGTTTGCTAGTTTAGTTTTTATTTTTTGAAAATGCTTAGTTTTAGTTTAGTTTTTATTAGTTTTAGTCTTTTTTGTAATATGGGTTATTTGTCAGGGGCAAGATTCAAAAAGGTCAGAAAAAAGTATTGTGTAATAATAACTCAACAAAAACATCATACAATTTTATAAATATGCATTCACAATGTATTCAACAATAACACCAGTACATAAAATATACATATGATGATGAGCACAAATATGTAAACGGTCTACACAAGACGCCGCAGTAAGTGCAGAATGTGTAAGTGACGTGTGCCAGGAAAAAACCTAAATAGCCAACAGACGACATACATCAACAGCCGTTTTCAACTTTGATTTGAGTAAAGTTGCAAACTTTTTGAAGTCAATCGAGTCACACAGTTGTGTAGACATCCCAGTATCAATCCACATGTTAACCCACGCTTCCTCCCGCTTTTGGTGTTCCTGCGTATTTACTAACCAGCAGCTATCGGGTTGCCGGTGAAAGCCCTCCTGTAGTGTTCTCTGTCCTGCTGTTGTCTCTGTCATGCTGCCTGGCCCTGTATCCATACATCCATGCCCTGTACCGGGGTTAGCTTCTGTTTCGGGGAAAGGGGGCCTTGTGTTCTCCTTTACCTTGTTAAGGTAAGCTAGGTTAGCTTCCTTGTGCACGCTTTTCAAATGTACTTTCAAATTTATTATTTCCCTGTAATAAATTGTCCACATATTTTACCACCTTCCACTGCCAGGCACTTTTATCTGACGCAGTCATAATCAAATAGGACTCATGATGCCAGGTGAGAGGCACGGACTATGTTGTGTTCAATTTAACATGGAATGTCAGAATTTCTGGGTTCCTAGTCGGAAACTATACATGTCTACGTCACAGACTGAATAAAACAGGTCTGTGGTCGGAAATGTCAACTCTGAAAGGTAACGTTATTTGCTTTGTGAAAGACATTGACAAAGACGAAAACTAAGGACATTGACTCGATTATTTTAGTTAGTTTTGCAAACAGACATTACAGTTTTAGTTAGTTTATCGTTTTTTTTGTAATGCCTCGTTTTTATTTTTATTTCAGTTAACGACAATGTTTTGTCCCACCTAGTTTTCGTTATTCCGTTCGTTTTCATTAACGATTATGACCTTGGCTGTGACAGTGGCTAAGCATTGTAGATTTCAGGGAGACAGACATCAGCAAAATGACGACGACTGGGCTGTGTATAGGCTTTGAAACAGCTGGTCATCGATTGCAATGAACTCCATCCCCTTTTTACTAATCCCTTTAGCTTTGGCGCTTTCCATGGGGGAATTTTCTCCCTTTCTCAAATGCTGTGGTTATCAAGGACTGAGTCTTGCTGGTGGCAGTATATGTCGCTGATCTTTGTCCGACATGATGAAATTCTCCCACACGGCTGACATTTTCTTTTACTGTTAACAAACCACACGTGCGCCCAAGACCCTTTGACCTTTTGCGTCATGTCATGCCAGCGGCGTGTCCAGTCAGTGGATTCTTCTCAAACCAGATTTTGTGCCTCACTTACAGACAGTGTCAGAGGCAGTCAGTTTTGAAAATACTGGAACTGAGCAATAACCGATATTGTAAGTTTCATAAAAATGTAATCGGCAGCATGATAGATGATGGATGGACTGGTAGAAGCAGACTAAATAGCATTTTTAATTGACTTACCTACTGTATTCTGTCCATTGGAAGTCTATGTTTATATCCACACTAAAAATCACACTAAGTCGAGTGATTTATAAAACGCTGTTTACCTGTTAAAACCGTTAGAGCCACAATAGTGTTTCCAGGTTGTTTTTGTAAAGATTAATGTAAATGTTCTGTACAGGTTCGGGTATGTTTTATCTGCATTTTTGTCTTTATTGGACAGGTGATAATATAGAGGCATCAGGCTTAAGTGGATGCTCTCAACGTTTTACATGAAATACCACAATGTGAAACAACCACTAAGTCAAATAGTAAAAACTCCCCACTGCCACTTCCTCGCCTGGTCTGATCAATTATCCAAAACCCAAAGATAATCAATTTAAAGTGATGTAAAGCAGAATATGCATTAAATCCTTGCTGGTCCCTTTTATTGTACAGATTGATAATGTGTGCAATAATGTGAACTTTGTGTGCAACCATAGCTGAAAATCTTGTTCTAGACCTCCATCTGATCTCTATCTTCTCCTGGCTGGTATCAGGTCTGCATGTGAGGAGCCTCACCCAGTGATGCATATATATATGTCTTATCTCTCTGAGCCTTATTTGTTTGTTCTGTTCCCTGTTCTGCCAACACACTTCAGACAAACCAGAAAATGTCCTCTACATTGTGTGTGTTTGGGTGGTTGTGATGATTCTGCTACAGAGTTTGGGGTGTTTTGAAAGTATGGTGAAATTATGCTTTTGGAGCTGAAACAATGAATTAGTTGATTGACATAAAATGAATCTGCAACTATTTTGATGATCGATTTAATTTTTTTGAAGTATTTTTTTTTTTTTTGTAGCTTCTCAAATGTGAATATTTGTAGAGCTGCAACGATTAATCGATTAGTTGTCAACTTTTAAATTAATCGCCAACTATTTTGATTAGCGATTATTTGGTTTGAGTAATTTTTAAGACAAAAGTACAAATTCTTTGATTCCAGCTTCTTAAATGTGAATATTTTCTAGTTTCTTCTCTCCTCTGTGACAGTAAACTGAATATCTTTGAGCTGTGGACAAAACAAGACATTTGAGGACATCATCTTGGGCGTTTGGGAAACACTGATCCACATTTTTCACTATTTTCTGACATTTTAGCGACCGAACAACTAATCAATTAATCGAGAAAATAATCAACAGATTAATCGACTATGAAAATAATCGTTAGTTGCAGCCCTAAATATTTGATAGTTTTCTTAGTCTTTTATCATATCATAATGATAAAAAAACTATGGGTTATGGACTGGTCGAACAAAATAAGGGAGGTGGTTATGTCTAACATTTGAGTAATTGGTAATGAATATAAAATATTTATATTTTCGGCCAGAACCCAAACAGACTCGCTGTATTTAGAGCTAAAATGATAAATCAATTAATTCTTTAGCCAATTGCCATAAAGTGAATCGAATTAACTATTTTGATAATCGATTTAATTGTTTGTCATTTTCTACAATGTCAAACGTTTTCTGGTTGCAGCCAGTCCAATGTGAGTATTAACTTTTCTCTGTTTTATATCATTGTAAACTGATTATTTTTGGGTTTATGGACTGTTGGTTAGACAAATCAAGACATTTGATAAACATTTTTTAATAGTTTGACATTTTATAGATGAAACAATTGGTCTATATAATCGTTATTTGCAGCCCTAGCAGTAAAAAATCTACATGAACTGAAGTTATACATCTCTTTTGCAGACAGCCTGTAACTTAATGTAACCGTTCGTAACTGCTTTAACATCTAAGGTTTTTAGCTGATCATTATGAAACCGTTATGGGGCTGAATGAAGGTAATCTGTCTCCACAGTTACTGTACAAGCAAATAGAACTGGTTGCCACGCTGGGAGCAACAGCAGGAGTCTGAAGTAGGCTTAAAGGATTTCATCAACTTCAAGCAACAATGGATGCCTTTTAGTCTTAAGTATCCCCTCTGGACTTGATGAAAAATGCCTGAGGTTGTGGATATAAGAAAAGTGTACAGTTACAGTACACGCCTTTTGTCTGAGAACAAATGTGGGAAACTACAGTATGCTGTATATATTTTTTTAAAGTTTTATCTAACCTTCAACGCCCATTCATGTGCTGCTGATAGCATGCTGTGTGGGTGTAGGTTTAACTTTTGAGAAAGGGTTGGAAATACATTTAAAGGCTGCGCATCTCTATTTCCCTGATCTAGATGTAACAGTCTTCCCTGCTGCTTTGGTTTCTTAAACTGTCAGACAAATGATTTAAGAAAAAGTCTTCCGCATAAGTCTAGTTCATTTTTATCTCAATGTTGGCCACATTTCCTGTACTGTAATGAAAGTATAACATATTAGTTGAACCTTTTGTACAGTTATATCTAGGGCTGGGCATCGTTCAAAATCTTTCGATCCGGTGCCAATTTCGATACCTCAGTTTCGATGCCGGTTCCTTAACGATACTTTTTTCGATACCTTATGTTTTTAAAATCCATTTCAACATCAACAAAAATACATTAAACATGAAACTTTTTGGTAAAAAAAAAGTTACCAAAAATTCTGGTAACACTGCTCACTCAGAGTAACATTAATGAAACTGGTTGTGCTTTTGGATAGGGGTGAGCCAGTCAGATACTCAGGATTGGTATCAATCCGAACTTTAAAAATTAACAAAAAAAGAGAAACCTTTTTGCCACAACATGAACATATTATAAATAATAAATAAATAAATGACATTGTGTACAGGCTAATATGCAACTAACTAAAATGCAAAGGAATGTAAAGAACAAAGACTTTTTAGTGCAAACTGCATAATGACACAAACTTTTTTTTTAAGATCAACTGAGCAGCTCAATGGCAGAGATCATTGAGGCAAAACAGTGGTAGATTAGAAATAGAATGAATGTAACTATAAATTCCAAGCAAGGGAATGTAGATAAAAATGAATGTTTAATGTTAAAAACCCTATTTAAACTATTGAAAGACGGCACTGATGCAAGCTTGTTTTAGCCTTATAGCAACCCCATTCTACCACTTTTTGATCAACACAAGTAAAGACAAATATTTCACAGATAAGGTGTACGTAATGTAATAAACAGTAGACGGAAACATTCAGTTGATGTGATGTAATCGAGTTGCAAAACTAGAACGTTTGCACATGCTTATTTGTCTACTGGTTGCATAACTCAGCAAGTCAATTATAATGTGGTCTTTCCTGTTACTTGTGTAAAGGATGTCTTGCTAGGAGCGTTGGTTGTTTCTGGTAAATATTGGTTATTTCGTCTGCCACCATAATTCCACTTGACTTGGGGGAAAAAATGGTCATTACTTGTCTTAATAAGTAATTGGGTGACATGAAGAGCCAGGTGTCTGTAGGATTATGTTCCAACCACAAACCTCAGCAGGTGATTGCATTATCTAGTTCCTCTTTTATTTATTTTTTTATTTTACTTTATTTATTTATTAATTTTTTTTAAAGGAGTGCTGATGGTTTAAACCCAAATTAGATAAAGCAGAGTCATGAAGTGCCGCCCCTGCTGTTAGTCAAAGTTTATTAATAGGGGCTTTCCGACCGGAGGGATTTTTGCAGTTCTTAGAACTAAACGTTCCTAGAACACTTTTTTTCGTCGTGTTCCGACAGGAAAAATTTGGGGATTTTTAAGTTCCTCTGGCTGCAGTAGCGTACTTTTTTAGCTCCTACTTCAGAGCACGGTCTTTTCCCTTTTCCTAGGTGTACTTGATTGGTCGAACTTATAAGTCACGCCCACTGCCAACTCGGAACTTGCAGACAGAACAACGGGACATTTTTAACAATTTTCACTATTTTATTCATCATTAAATTCACTTCTGACAACGTTTTAGGCGAGAAAATAACTGGTTAGATTTCGAATATAGGCAGTCTTGCGAAAATTTATGCCGAACTGACAATTTGCTTCAAAGTTAGGGTTAGTTGAGAACCTCCATCAAGTGAGGCGACAGCCAGCAAGCGCCTGCCCCGGCTTCTAGCTCGTCGCTCGGCCAGTCATGCTCAGACACCTCGCTGTAAGCTGGAGGTCTCTCAGACCGCTCTCGTAAATAAGAGGCTTTTATTTCACCGTTGACGGTTCGTTTGTTTAAATATCACAACACGTGTCCATCATAAGATTAAGGGGAACCTGTGGTTAACTGTCTTTTCGGAGTTAAACTCCACAAGCGTGTCCTGCGGCTCGCCGGCCGTCACACACACACACACACACACACGTCCACAGAGCAGCTGGCAGAGGCGGGTAATAAAGCCCCGTCTGTGTTGAGCAAAACATTACGTGAATTACTACAAGAATGGACATGCATTTAATATAGGAAAAGTGCACAAGTATAAGCATCATTTGTTGTTGTTGTATGTGGCGCTAAGGTCTAGTGACGATGCTATAAAGACCGTTGCCGTGCTTGCGTCACTCCCTTACCCCTCCTACCAGTCCCTATGGCCACCTGGCCAGTGGGAATGCAAACGGGAAAAAAAGATTTTGGGGGAGAGTAGTTCCTAGAACTGCTTAGAAGTGTACTTTTCCTCTAAAAAGTGCAAGTACTATCCGGTCGGAGAGCACCTATGATTTAATGTGTCGCGTGTACAAACTGCACCAAATTTGACCCGGCAGGTCATTTGGTACCCAGCAATATATTATCAATCCATCACCAGAAAATGAATCAAAAGTTGCACTTAAGTAATTTCCGAAGTCATACTTCCAAACTTTCGCAGCATCCAGATTCTGAAATGGATTTGGTATTTTTTCAGTTTTATATTCAAATTCAGTATGATGATATCACTGTGGGTAATGGGAGTTTTAAAGGGTCATTTAGAGACTAAACTTTTTAAAGAAAGAAAAATTATGAATTGATAGGGGGAAAAAAAAACCTTAGTTGCAGCAGTAGGTACTGTAGAACATAGCTTTAAAACTTAACATGTACACATTAGTTTGTACTTGTTAGTCAATTTATTCTGTCTCAACAACAGTGAATCATCAGAATTATAAAACGGCAAACTTCTGGCCATCCTTGGTACATTATTGCCGTCTCTGTATTGAAACATTTACAGTGAGTCGGCCTGCTTTATGGGCTGAAATCTGAAGTCCAATAAAAATTGATCCTCACTGAAAATTCATCTCTATCTATCTATCTATCTGTCTATCTATCTATCTCATTCAGTTCTGAAATTTCAAGTTACTGTGATAGACATCTAGGTGGATGAAGGAAGAGCAATCGAGTGCAGATCGATAGTTCAGTGGTGCAGATGCACAGGACTCCTCTTTGGCCAATCGGCACCTACGTTTTGGAGCACAGTACCCGCCATGAAACGAGGAAGAGGTGCTTGCTTTTCCTTGACCCAGAGACTGGCGTGAGCTGCGTGACCTGCGTGACCACCGCCACTGAACTCTATTGATCTGGGCTCGATTGCTCTTCCTTCATCCACCTGGATGTCTGTCACAGTAACTTGAAATTGAATTTGAAGAGATATAGAGAGTTGAATTTTCAGTGAGGATCGATTTTCTTTAATTATTTTTTTTATTTTATTTTTTTTTATTTTTTATTGGACTTAGGTTCGAAATGAATTTATTCTATTTCAAATTATACTATTCAAATTAAGTTTTTCAATGCAATTATTCAAGTTTAGCAATTCAAATATAAATGATTTTAAATTCAGTTTCTGGTGGCACATATTTCAGCCCATACTGCTGCCCTTCACTCCATTCACTTCTGCTCCACTGACAGGAACCAATGACCAATGTAAACATGACCTTGCAGGCGTTTTACAACCCCCCTCTTCGCCCCCCCCCCCTCATGGGGAAATATGAACCCCTCACGTGTACCTACCCTGTCATGCAAAGTGTCGCCTATGTATGTTCAAGAGCATGGCTGCACACGTATATCTTAACATATTTTTGTGCCTTTTACTTTGGTTTATATCATTTCATACATACTTCAAATTGTTTTAAAGCCTTTGTGAAACGACTGACGTGTAATTGACAGGTTTGTTGATTCGCTTGTTAAACTTGACAGGATGGCAACTGGCAGCTTTGTAGTGATTAACTGTTCAAGGAATAATACAGAAGACACCACTCACGTGGCTGTATTGTTCATTGTGAGCATTTAATCAACTTATTACAAGGAGCAATGACAATGTATTTGCATTCTCACGACATCTCATGTTCTTATTAGTACCTTTACAAACATGCCTTGTCCTCGTTTTAGTGATACATTTTTTGTCAATAACTGATGTATTGTCTCAGGTGTTTGCAATTTGACTCCGTTTTTTGATTGTTTTATTCTGTGGCTAAGTATTAAGTAGAGCTAAAAAGGATGAATAGATTAGACTATTTGAAAATGAATCCACAGCTATTCTGATAATTGATTAATTGATTGTTTATATTTACTACTTCCCGCTCTAAAAGTGTGATTTGCTGCTTTTCTGAAAGCTGAATTTTGTTTTTGTTTTGGACCATTGATTAAGACAAAACAAGCAATCTGATCTTGGACTTTGAGAAAGTGTGATGGACATTTTTTTCAGTTTTTTGCTAATGCAGGATATACCTGTAATCCGATTAATCGGTAATAAAATAATTGTTAGTTGACACCTTTAGTATTAAAATGCTGTTGTGAATTAAATCCCTGAAAAAGGTCAATGACTGAAAAGTTGCATTTTCAATTGTAGTGGTGACAGTGGGCAGGAATTCATCACTTCCACAAATTCATTGGTTTTCATGACCTCAGATATGTTCCTTTTAGGACACGAGAAATGAAAACCACTTATACATTACTCCAAACAAGCTGCAGGCTTAACAATGTCCCGAATTTATGACTGAACTTCAGACTAACATCTGAAGTAGATGGAGGTGATGCTCACACACAAACTGTAAGCACACTGGCACACACATTTGGCCCGAGAGATGAAACCGCCAACACGAACATCTGGTGTGAGGTCATCCTCCTCCGGTGGAGTCCCACACAACACGGCACAAGCCTGGACAGGATCCACAGATCAGGTTACCATGATTGTACTGTAGATCCAGCAGGCAGGAACTCTGTCCACCAGCCTGCTTATTCTGGGATGAGTTAAAATTACCACCGCAGTCGTCTTTGTTCCTCCTCGCTCTCGTTTTTCTTCAGTGCTTTTCATATTCTTCTTTCTCCCATACTCTCTTAAACACAGTCACACACACTTTCCCTGCTTTTATCCTTTTAATATGTTATGTTTTACATAATGTGAAAAGTTATTTTTGTTTATGAAACTGCAGATTTCTCCTGTTACATAATCACATGAGCTCAGTTTCAGTTCTCTCTTCTCTCCAGCAGTCTCCTGTGTCTCTTTGTGTGTGTTGACTGAATCCCAGTCAACACACAGACAGAAAACACAGGGACGAGTCAAGGAGGGAGTTTCTGTCTCTCAGGCAACAGTGGGAAAGGGCATTTGAGAGGATGTCATGCTACAGTACCATGGCTTTTATGTTTGCTCAAGCCTCATCAGATTTTAAGTCGCCTAGAGGCTGCTGGGATACTTTCTGTCACACTCCACATCTCACAACTGACTCACCGTAGTGACACTACCTCATGCTACTTAATTTGACAGTTTACTGTATCATTTACAAGGAGACAAAATGTTTAAAATGTGTATATAGAATACAATTCCATTCAGCATTACTTTACTAAACATGCAGGGCATTGTGCTAAGTATTAGAGGCAGGAGTTGGTCAGCTTTAGAGCGTTTTAGTTGAAATTGAATGTTTAATTAAAAAAAGCGTTCAAGCAGCCCTTCTAGGAGAGAAAAGCCTGGCCAGTGACCCTCAGATAGTTTGAGTCCCTGGTTTAAAACTTGCAGGATCATCTGACTGCTTGTTTTTTTGCCTAGCGGATTTCCTTTTGGCGCTCTTTCTGCATTTCCTGATCATAATGTTATTTCCTTTTTAGAAGAATGATAGCCAAAACTACAAAAAATAAAAACCATGTTGTTATAAAGCAAAACTTTCTTTCATAAAGGAGTAAGGCTCCTTGCCCATGCCTTTTTTTTGTGTCTGTGTTTAAGTTGAAAATAAAGGAATGTTTTGCAGAACTCAAAGGAAAATAGGGTTTTGTTCCTCTCAGAGGAAGAAGTAGCTCTTAAAAGATTAAAGTGTTACTTATTAAAGGCTCTTTTTCAAATATTAGCATGTCAATCATGATCATTCTATATAAGGTTTACCTAGGTGGGCTTCTTTTTTCCTCTCTCATTATACTTACAATTACATGCACCCTCTAAGTGGATGACTTGATTGCAACAGAAATAACTCTTGCTGCCTTCCTAAAGCTATATTTCACCTCAGAATCTGACTTATCAGTCACACAACACACTAACCTTTGCTTGTGATTAAATGCTGTTGTCAATTAACTTATATCTCAACTCCTCCTTCCTTGATCCCTCTGCCTCTCTGCCTCCTCCCCCTTCTCTTCTTCTCTTTCCTTTCTTCTTCTTCTAACCACCATTCTCCTCCCTCTTGGCCCTTCCACACAGATGCTCCCAGCCGCACAGCTTGACAGGAGTGATGGGATGTGTCAACTAGGTATTACACCTATCCCAACATTTTTACACTGCAAGCAGGGAGACGGATATTTTGCGATACCATTTTTTAAAATACTGTTGAAAAGGGAATATGACACTAGTTATTCATCTGCTGACAGTTAACATCTGTTGCCAATATACAGGTTAAGGCATAAGTAAAGCTTGGAGTGGCACAAATAGATTTACGACCTGTAGTTTTAGTAAACATAAACTTTCTTTTTATTTTTAGGGCTAAGTGTTTTTTGGGGGTGCGGGATTATTGCCTTTTTATAAATTTAGCACAAAAAGTAAGGAAATTTGTGTTTGGTAGATTATTTCTCTGTGGTAACGATGCTTTTTGGCAATAAATCTTATTACCATTTGAAAGCCTGTTTAGTTCCCTTTCAAATAGTGCCCCATTTGTAAGGAACATTTGTGGGATGAGCAGCAGCACTGAGTATGTGGGTTGCGCCCATGAAAAATCTTCTCTGCCAATGCCAAACAGCTTATTCTGCCATTGACTCGTTTGGTGTTTATTGCATGTTTTATTCATTTCACAAACCGGAGCCTCAGTAGCGTGTGGAAGAACCATACACAGCCACAACAGCCTGGCACCTCCTCCTCATGCTGGTCACCAGCCTGGTCTCACACTGCTGTGGGATGGCATCCTATTCTTCAACCAGCATTTGTCGCAAGTCAGCCAATGTGGTTGTGTTGGTCACTCTGGCACGAACAGCACGCCCAAGCTGATCCCAGAAGTGGTCAATGAGGTTAAGTCAGGACTGCTGGCAGGCCATTCCATCCTCTCCACTCCCACATTCTGGAGGTAGTCTCTGATAAACCTCGCCCTGTGGGGGCGAGCGTTGTCATCTTGGAGGATAGAGTTTGGTCCCAGACTGTGGAGATATGGGATTGCCACTGGTTGCAGAATCTCATCTCTATAACTCTCTGCATTGAGATTGCCTCCAATGATGACAAGCCTCGTTTTTCCAGTGAGGGAGATGCCGCCCCACACCATCACACTGCCTCCACCAAAAGGTGTTACTCTATCGGTGCAGCAATCAGCATAGCGTTCTCAGCGTGTTCTCCACACTTTGACCCTACAATCCAACTGCTGTAGGCAGAATCATCCAATCCACCAAACGAGTCAATGGCAGAATAAGCTGTTTGGCATTGGCAGAGAAGATTTGGCAAATTTTTCATGGGCGCAACCCACATACTCAGCACTGCTGCTCATCCCACAAATGCATGTTCCTTACAAATGGGGCACCATTTGAAAGGGAACTAAACAGGCTTTCAAACGGTATAAGATTTATTGCCAAAAAGCATTGTTACCACAAAAAAATAATCTACCACAACACAAACACAAATTTCCTTACTTTTTGTGCTAAGTTTAGTTAGAATTGCAATTATTTTGTCTCCTCCCCTATATTGGTACTTTCTTTTCTTTTACCAGGCAGCATTAATGGCTAACAAAGTCAGTGGTCGCAGTCTAAACTTTTTTACAGCTTGTTAAAAAGTTGCGATTTCGATAAAAACTATTACTTGTTAAGGCTTGCTTTCGGGCATGCATTTAAGGAACCTATGAGACATCAAGATATGGGATTTTATATGGTAATTTTGTCCAATATACCTATAAGTTAGCATTAGATTGTAGACACAAGCACTCCACAATAAACTCTTCAATATATTTAGCATAACTCATCAGATTATAAAAAGCAAAGGATGTCACACTCCTACCGTCACCCTCTAGACACAAATGTAATGAAAAATGGGGAGCCGAGGAATAAGAAAGGAAAGCAAGATCTATAGTTAATTAGTTAAACTGCTGTTATACAAAAGCATTTTTTTTTATCAAAAAGTATAGAGTTGGTTTGGTAATTGTTTTCTAAGTAATGAATGAAATTACCTTTTTAAATAAAACAGCTTTGCATCAGTGTCCATTGGGACAAAGGAAACAAGATCCCTAGTTCACTCTTTATCCGTCCGAGACTATTCATTTAAAGGCTTAGTTCAACATTTGGAGGCTTCAGTGATCCATTATAATGGTCTTTTGTGTTGCTAGTTCTGGAGTGAACCCATCAGTCGACCCTGATGATCTAGTATTGCAGTATCCTAGTGTGATGCAGTTTCATTTACAGTGGGGCATGATTTATGGCTGGCTAATGCAACTGGCTAATGCAACTGTCTAAATGAGCCTCAACAAGAAGATAAAAGGTCAAAGCACTGTGGTTTTGTGAATGTGAAATGTGAAAATATCCTTGTAGTTTTGTTAATTCTAAACAATGGTGTTAGTGATGTGACCTGACGCCCCAAGGCTCGATTCATCCACTGTGTGGCTCAATATTTATTCTTTTTCACATTTTGTACACCAAACTATCCTGCCATTTTATTGTCAGAGATTAGTTAGTTAGTTAGTTCAACTTAATTTAATCAGGAAATCTCATTGAGATAAATATCTCTTTTACAAGAGAGACCAGAGATCAAAATACATGTATACAACATCTCAACAGGGCAATTCAGTCACACAAAGCAGTCCTCACACACATGTATAGTAATTACTGGTCCCAAATACTATTAATAATATGAGCAAGTACAACAAGTCCCTCAGAGGAAGATTGTTTCTAATATCAGTTTGTTTTGCAGTTCATAAAAGGTTTGCCAGTGTCAGCCAAATGTCAGGAGTCGGACAGAGCGACATTAAATTACTTATTACACAAACAAAAGTTGACATTACACTAGGAATTAGACAATCCTGTTTTCTCTCTCTCTGCCTTCTGCTCTTTTTTCATCATCTCTCCACTCTGTTCACTCTGTTCCTCCTGTCTGTCAAACACGTGTTCATCTTTAACTCCTTGCATAATCTTGCCTCTATGTATTTGCCTTCTATTCTTGTCTGTCAGACCTGTTGGCAACATGAATTATTAACTGAAGTGTAGAAATTGTTCTTTCAAAAGAAAGGTATTATTTTTCAATTAATCTGTTGATTATTTGTTAAGGATCAGTGTAGGGCTGCAACAAACCATTAGCCTACTTGAATTAATTGATTAATCTGCAGATTAAGTTATTGATTATTTTGTAAATTGTTAAAAAAAAAAGTCAAAATACTTAAAAGATGCCCATTGCTATTTCTTAAAGGCCTAAGTGACATGTAGATTGTTAGTTTTGTCTGACTAATAAACATATTCAGTTTACTATCGCATAAGAGGACGAAAATCCACCAATCCTCACAGTAGAGAAGTGAGAACCAGTTTACTTCTTGGCAATTTTACAAATCTACAGTAGTCAAGTTACCAGTGCTCATATAAGTGCTCTTAACGGTTTAGCAATCAAAAAACCTACAGCAGCCAAAATAGAATTGAATGGAAACAGAGAAAATGAAGCAAATATTAGCATTTGTAAAGCTATAACCAGCATATTGATTTCTTTTTTAATTTGATAAATAGGAAATGGTTGCCGTTAACATTCTTTTGTCATCCAAAATAGACGGAACAAAAAAACAAACTGAGAGACCTGAGTTACATTTCTAATCATCACATTTCCTCTCGGGCTCTCTGATGTGATGAGACCTTCACAATGAAGTTAGGATATTAGAACCCTTAAAGTTATAAATCAAGATATTAATCCCGCTAATTATCTGTTTCTTTTTTTTCCCCCAAGCAGATGAGACAGCCCTAGACGATGTAAGCAGACTGAAGGATTCATCTGCAGTGTTCACATTGGAGCGAGGCAGAGGTGGGACAGAGGAAGAGGAGGAGGAAGACACAAGAATGGGTGTGGGGAAGAATACTACCTCCAAGTCAATGGACAGCAGCAGTGAGGGTGGAAAATTTGAAGAGGAGATCAAGCATGGCATGGAGTTCTACCCTATTCCGGTACACAAACCTCTTTGATGGCCTGCTTATAAAATAAATCAGAGGTTATAAAACGCTGAGACAAATGCACGGCAACTAAAAATGTCTGTTCTCTTCCGTCTTCTCCCCCTTTCTTTGGCTCACACGCTCAGATTTGGCATTGTGATTTGTTTGGAATGTATTCGTGTGAGTGAATGATCCGAGTGCATGCACACAAACGGTTTACTTCATGGCCAGTTGTTGCATGCTGCTGCCGCTCAGTCATCCATTCCCTTTGTCGTCTTGGCACCAGGCAAGAGCTTCATGTGTTTAAAAAGGCAAAACAATTTATTTGAGACTGAGTCATTAAAACTTGTGCTAGTGGTGAAAAGTAACTAGGTACATTTACACAAGTTCTGTACTATTTTCTGCTCCTTCGTGAAAAAGGGACCTTTCTGCATAAAGAGTACTTCTAATTTTCATACATTAAGTCATGAAACTTTTCCTTTATCGGCATTGCTGTGACTTCAACAAAACTGCAGAGCCGACGTAGTTTACAGAGACTGTAATCAATATTTTTTCTTCACATTAACAATGGCTCAAATGACTGTGTAGTGTGAAAGAGGACGCTCGTAGTGATGAACCCACAGAGACACAACACTTGGCTCTGCCTGCACTTCCCCTCAGCTCTATGTAGCTTTTGTGTGTCTTTCAGCTAATTCTTTTGGTTTTCTAACCCGCAACTTTACTGTTTTGGTTCAGCGTTACCAGTCTCAACAGCTTCATTTTCAGTCTTTTAAATGTTAAAATGTTCCTCACAATTTGTCCCTTTTGTTTTATAATGACCCTCCCTTTTGTTAACGTGACACAATATGCTGTCTGGACATTTACAGGGGAAGCACACTCTCGTACTTCACACACGCACTCGCACACATACTTGGTGGAAGAAATTTGTTTGTAAAGCGACAAGTTTGCATACTGTAGGAAACACTAGTTCATGTGAAGGTTGGCAAATCTGGTTCAACACGAGATTGCACAAACGTTCAAACTAGTTCACCTGTCTTTTCATGTGGTTTTTTTAGCTGGCCAGCAGTGTGTCAACGCTGTGAGCGACCTCCTCAATCAGCAAACTGCAATTAAGATTTCCCTCTGTATGACCTTATGAAAGGAGAATGGGTGACTTTAAAAATATAAATTGTGTGTCTGTCTGTGTGTTAAGGTGGTGGTAAACGGCTTGGGCGGTGCCAGTGGAGACCAGGATACTGAAAACACAGAGCTGATGGCCATCTACACTAAAGATAATCAGGGAGCCGAAAAGGTAACTCAAGAGGAAAAATGGAGAAGGGAAACACACAATTGTCTAGTGTTTTATTAGGCCCTGTTTACACAAATGCGCTCGCGGGTGAAAATGTAAAAATATTTTATCAGATGCGCTGGTCTAAACGCAAAATAAAAAGTGAGAACGCAACGCCACTTTTGCGTTTTCTCTTCAGATCGTTTCCGTCTAAACGTAGCCTTAGTCACCCAAAGTGCTAGTTTACTCCCATAGTAGCCTCTATTTAAGCAGACTGATAGTCACGTTATTCAAAAAGCTTACTCATAATCCCTCGTAATTAGTTTCAGTGACTTGCCTTTTCCTTCCTCACCTTTCCCCGACATCCTTGAAGATGTAATCCTTCAGATTTTAGTCCTAGTGAATTTATAACTCGTGGTTACCGTAGTAACAAGAAGTGTGGTTTGATTACTACAGCAAACACTTAAACAGCCACTCTGTTTATGATGCAACTAAACAAGCGCACATTGTTTTATTAAAGATTTCATGCTGCACACAGAGCTAGTAGTTTTCCACCCAACAGAAGAGCACTACCCTCCATCTAACCGCTCACTGTGGCTGCTCCTTCTTGTTTTCTTACTCTTTCCAAAAAATTAAACTGATCCGCTGAAGAATACAGTCTGAGCAAACACATTGTGTGTCTTGTGGCAGCCTAACAATAAAAATCAACCTGTATTTTGCCATTTGAATGCTTTTAGTGTGAAGCTGCTGCGGTAAGAAATGGTCAATCTGCATCATCAGTAAATTAATATAACTTTGATACGGCTGTGAGGAGATTAAACTGTTAACGATGAGACTGTTATCCATGAGATAACAATTACATGCATTGTGTACTGTATGTTTTACATTTTTTTTGTTTTTTTTTTTATTATTTTTATATCAGTGGGTGTAAAGTTGTGTCTTTGTTTGTTTTTGTATATATTTGTTTAGTCAGTCCCTCCAGGATTTCGCGATGTCGCGATCGCGCCAATTCACGCGAATTCAACCAATCCCCGTGACTTTAGTGCGACTCGCAATTTTGACCAATCACCGCAACTTTTACGGAAATTTGACCAATAACCGGAGTTTCCCGCGACTTCAACCAATCCCAGCAGTCCCACGTGCCAGACTTTTATGTCAGTATGTGACTCTGAGAGCCACTGACCAAGCGGGAGTGAAAGAGAGCTTGTTTCCTATGAAGACGAGACTCGAACATCTCACATTTACCAACAAAACGTACAGCAAAAGACCGTGCAAAACATTTCAGACCGTCCCGCCAACCTGTACACATTTTAACATCAATGAACGCTGTAACGTTTTTTCACTATAAAGTCAGCGGCTGCTGTTTCAATCCCATCTGCTGTCTGCAGCGGGCGGGGGCGGGGCTGCTGCTCATACAGTTCCCCCCCGCTACTGACGCGCACACACACAAACACACACGGTAGATGCAGGAAAAACCGCAGATGAGATGACACGATTACCTAAATTGAGGACAGTTACTCTCGTTATTGTACGTGCAATGATAAGTTAAAGTCCAATAAGTAGCTACTTTATCAAACCGTATGAATGTGTCCCAGGCCAGGTTAGGAAATTAACTAACCATGTAAAGATCAACAAGCCACTGACACATATGTTCAAATTTGATTAATTCAATAAATTATTTTTTGTCTTAAATCTTTTCATCATCATTTTCATATTATGCAAACATTTACAGAATCCTGAGCCTTTTTGGTAAGGTTACTAAGAAAACTCAGCCCAGAGTAGTTTTATTCTCCCCAAAACAAGTTTCTTTTTTATTTTTAAAGAACTATACAAAAACAAATCGCAACTTTTTTTGCAACTTTCTCCGTCTCCCGCAACTTCATTGCAACAAACGTACATACAAAAGACATCGCAACTTTTGTAGTTTTTTACAAAAGCTCCCGCGAAATCAGGCATTTTGGGCCGCAACAATCTAAAAAAAAAGGCTGCGAAATCCTGGAGGGACTGTTTAGTAAAACATTTCAATCAGGAGAGACTTTGTGAAAGATCCAAATAAGTTTATTCATCGCATGATGCATAAGGTTGTAATGTACAGAGTCTTTGGCGATTAGACTCCATCGATATGTAAATTTTTTTTATAACTGGTAGAGAGGCCATGAGTAGGCAGGAATATCCCCCCCCCCCCCGATGGAGTCTAAACACTGGTGGTGGTGAAAAGAAGCCTGCAGATCTGGGTGGATGTTATGGGAGCGGGCCTTCTGGTTGAGGAACCCTGGGTGCTGTGAATGATGATGAGTGGAGGTGGGGAGGGTTGCTCGATTTACCTGAAATGACAACTGACAGCAGCAGAGAAGAGAACAGATTTTAAAGCAGGGATGCAATGATGTGATTGGCAATCATGGCAAATTCTGGTTGGTTTAACTGAAGAGTGAATGCCCAGAATCAGCTGATCAGTTTAGGAAAGAAGTAATTGCTGAACATCAACAATCACAGATTACACGTGTTAAATAAAATTAACAAACATTAAACTTAAAGAGAAAAAAAGATGGGGTTAGTTTCATGAGAAATTTAAAAGATTATAACTTTTATTATCATTAACTTCAATTTGTTTAATTTTTTTTTAAACTTTTCTGTCTTATTTTTGTTTTAAATGCAAAGCAAAGTAAACTGTGACCACCATGAATCATTATTTATCAGATATATTTCAGAGAAGAATCCATTCATGTGTTATCCCATTAGAAAAAAAGTAAAAATATGAAAGGAGAGAGAGGGGGAAGAGATACAGGAAATTGGCACAGCATTGGAGTTGGCCACAAAAGATGCCTGAATTACACTCTTAAAAAAGCATGTTTTACTATTTAAGTGGTTCTTTGTATTAAAACCGTGAAACACAAACTCGTTTCCACTACAGCATGCACAAAACAGTGTGACTCATCTACTTCCCTCTTTTCTTGTTGTCACTGTGACTGTGCATTTTCCTTTGTTGAGAGAATGAAGTCATGTGTTTTGTTCTTTCACACAGTTTCTGTCTTTCTGTCACTTTCTTTTTTTATCTTATCATTCATAAAATTCAGCCTACCTCACATCTGCTCAGACATGTTGTTCTAACATTTATTTTCCTGTACTTTCCCATTAATAAATTCTACCAGAATACATTGTTTTTATCCTTTTACACAAAGTGAACTGTACAGGACAAAGTAAAAATGTCAAGAAAGATGTGATTTATGAAGATATCATTTATATCATTTCTTTGTGTGTTTAGAGCTCAATGTCTGAGACGTTGGACAGCACCGATAGTATGGACGCAAGGAGGATGGACATGATATATACCATTGAAGATACCCCACCCTGGTACCTGTGTGTGTTCTTGGGCTTACAGGTAAATCTACAAGCTATATGGCTTTGTTTCATGGCTGACTTACAGTGTGTATTACTCATCAATATATTTCTTTATCTGATTCACAGATATGTTTAAACTGGAAAGGTCTTACCACATGAGCTAAAAAGCATGCACTAACACGTCCTGTATAATCATAGGTCGTCATTTCCTTCACTGTGGTTGTACTTGTCATCTCAGTGTAGTATTTTTCATCTGACCATACGCAATATTCATTACGCAACTGGGCACCAGACACGAAAATAGGATTTTGCTCACAGTAGTCGTCATGTTAGTGGTTCAGTGGGTTCATGTCTTCACTGTGTAAACACAATGTGTTTGTATCATATACTGGACTTTTGTCTTGTAGTCAATCCTACTGAGAAGTTATTATATACATCTGTGTCATATAGGAAAACAAAAATGCCAAACGTAAAAAAGGGACTTGGTGGGCACATATTCCTACAATCCTTCAAATCTGTTATTATAATTACAATATTGGGAAAAAACTTGAGTGTACATCTTGACATACCTTTTTTCTGTGTTGTCCAGCTATGTACCAGATTTGGTCTAAAAGAACTGCAGCAGGAGTTGTTTTGCCAAACTGGATCTGAAGATAATGATCCTAAAGAATAAAGGTTCATAATGATAATCTGATGTATTTTGGGAACATCCTAAAAGATTGTAACTACGGAGTTTGCGATCAGTTCCAAGTATGGACCGTCAAACAATGGACACACACACACACATACACACCACTATACACACAAAGGCCCTCATTTATGAAACGTGCGTACGACCTAAAATGGGCGTAGGACGGGCGTACGCAGATTCCTACGCAAAGCAAGGGATTTATCAATTTGAACGTGAGCGTAGGCTGCGATAAAATCTCACGTCTGGTATGAACTTCTGTACACAAGTCAGTGTGGACTTGCGGTGCAGCATATAATCAGTTTAACAGGAGAAGGAGAAGTCATCAGTTGATCACTTATCAGTAATGGCAGATCTGGCTCTTTTAGAAGACCTTTGGTACATGTGGCGGTAAAATAGTGCACACTTACACACACGGGCCACGGTGGAGCGCTCCATCTGATTTGATTAAGGGCAGATGGCTCAGTCTTGCATCAGCAACCTTACTATACACGGCAGAAAAAGTCTGCAACATTGTTTTAGCCTGTGGGGTTCTGCACATCGTGCAGAAAAACAGGGTGCCATAAATGTAGTGATGGAGTCAGATGACCCGATGCCCAGAGAGCAGTGTCCAGCACAGCCCCAACTGGGGGCTATACGAAGGAGACAGGATATTATTTCCTCGCTTTTAAAAGGTATAGTGTTATGTTTGGCAATGATATTCAATACAGGAAACATGACGATGCACAACATTTTTATTTATTCTTCAGGTTTTCGTTGCTCTTTTAAAGTGTTGTTAATGGCCACAAGTAAACGATGAAAAAAAGAGTAAAATAAAAGACACTGCATAATCTCCGCTACTGTGTGTTTGTTTATTTAAATATAGGTACACTATGTAGGCCTAAGATATTGCAATATAATATAATATGATATATATAATATAAGTGATATTTAAATTACGATCATTTCCAGCCACTGCATTTATCAATGTACGACCATTCTTACGTTGTGATTGGTTTGATACGAACGTTTTGTGAATCACACGTGAAGCCTGTCGTAAGGATTTTTGCGCTCATATCTGCGCTGGTTTCTACGTTAGGTAAATAAATGAGGACCACTGACTCTGTGGCTTTTTGTCTTTGCAGCACTACTTGACGTGTTTCAGTGGCACTATTGCCGTGCCGTTCCTCCTCACTGAGGCAATGTGCGTCGGTTTCGATCAGTGGGCCACCAGTCAGCTCATTGGGACCATCTTCTTCTGTGTGGGGATCACCACCCTTCTACAGACCACACTGGGCTGCAGGTAAACACACAATACTGTCTCACATGGACTTGGTTCAGTCACTTTATTATCCCAGATAGGAAACTTGATTTGCAGTCACGTGCACAAGATAAAAAAAACAAAAGTACAAAAACAAGAAATACAAAAAATGTTTCTTGTACAGTACATATAATATACAGAACACAATAATACACAATGCTACAGCATGCAATCTCTAAAATTCTAAGTTACATGTGCAAATTAAGCCGAGTTATTGCACAGGGAACAGAGGAGTTTTTACTCCTATAAGAGAAAATGCCCCCAGTAATACAGTAGACTTGTGCCTACAATACTTAATGTAAACTGCAGCTTTTCTTTAAGTCATACATTGTATTCTGTCTTTCACTTTCTCCCTTTTTATTCCTATCTTTCTTCTCCCTGTCATCTCTAAGTGCCACTTAAGACATAAGCCATTGTCGACACGAAGTTCCTCTTTCTCCATCCCTCCTCTTCATGTCACTCTGGAGTGTGTTTAAGTAGATGCTTACATGTCCTTGGTAGGTTGGTAGGTTCCCAGAACTTCAGAACAGTCAGTTTTAAATTTAGATTTGTATTAAAAATAAATCGTAGATAAATTAAGCAGGGTGTAAGACGTTTCTGACTTTTTAAAAGAGATATTTGTTCTATAGCAGTTGTCTAGTATGCGTATTGTCTCTCAGAATGTCATGAGTTACATTTTAAGTTCCTTGTTTCGTTTGTGTGACTGCAGTTTCTCTTTTGTAAGAATAGAAAGTAGCGTATTCTTTCTGAATTGAGACAGCATAGAGGTTGAAGAGATTCCAGAAACTAAAGATTTGGTATTTGACTGCAGACCAGATGAGTGACCTACCAGTTCAACTGTTGCATCACTTCTAGACAAGCTATAGTCGATTAAACACACAGCCTTGTCTTTGGTGGCAGCCTATTAACCAAGAGGGAAGTCCTTGCTTTTAGCCTTTTTTTTAAATCCTTTTTTTCCCACTCAGTCCTCGCCCTGCCTTCGAGGTGTTGATTATTTTTCACACGTCTTGAACTACTACCTAGAGTCTTTTGATCTCATTGGTTCACAACCACTTTTGTTTTATGCTCTCAAGCATACATAATGAGATCTGGTTTGTGTTTCGTAACAAGTGATTCACCTGATTTATTTCATCAACCCGTCACTGGCCAATTCAATACCAACTGACATGAGACATTACCTGTTGTCATGGATATTATCCCGTCTCTTGGATCTGTGTTTTAATGTACGTCAGGTCATGTTGGCCTGAGGTGTTGTTAGGTGGTGGTGTTTTTTCATTAAAGAGGAGCAGGTCAGTGAGGTTAACTCTGACTCTCTTTTCGTTTTTGTAATTATTCCATCATGTCGTGGCATATCTGAGTGTCTCCATTGTTTCCGCAGCAGCTGCCGCCACGGCCAAATCTCACCTAACCTCATTCAGACACAAACCCAGGAAGACACAGATACTCGCTGTTCTTTTTGACAGCAACTCCATGTCCTTGACTGATGCCTGGATGGCAATAGTGTGCAAACATCGTCCTATCTTTTTTTACCCTTTTATTTATTACCCAAACATTCAGTGGAATGCTCCAAGAAACTTTTGGTGGTTAGAAAAAGTGAACAAGTGACCGCCGATCGCAATGGCTGGTCGAAACTGAGGCTCCGTAACCACCTCCGTATCTTCATTAAAAACCAGGTATATTCTTTCTTTTTCAACATCAATTATTTTGTTTATTACCGCAGTGAATTAGTGGAATGCCTGCAGGCGCAAAAAAGCAGGTCTCGCTACCATTTTCCCAAGCACAGAGATCTACCAACATGGCGACGGCTAGCACAGCTACTGATGCTAACGCGGACCTACACTTGGAGGACGTTATAGCCAAGGTCCTGGAAAAGCAGCAACATGTGCTTCAATCAGCGGTCCGCGACGCAGTGAAGGAAGCATTAGCAGAAAGACACCTCGCTGCAACACATCAGGACAGAGCTTGAGAGGCAGGGAGCTACGGTACGGGACCTAGTGCAACGGCTAGACAAAGCGCAGGGAGACAATAGGCAAATGAGAAATACGGTGAAAGCCTGCATTGATGACCAGAAGAAATTTGAGTTTATGCTAGCCAAACTGGAGGACAGATCGAGATACAATAATGTGCGCATCATTGGACTGAAAGAGGGCAGCGAAAAGGACGACCCAGATACCAGGACCGCCAAGCAATCCTTCAGGGGGCGAGACAAGTACAGCAGATAGCCCCGATTCGGGATTCCAACGCTGCGCTTTAAGCCTGACTACAGTGCTTTCACGGTCCAGCGGCGCCAGGAATTTATAGGAGCGTTTGATGCGGCCACGTATCTCACAGAGAGGGAAGGGGGTCTGCGGTCTGAGAGGGTTAGGGTATTTATTTTATTTTTTATGTTTCTACTACACTTTGCTTAGTTCTAACAGTTCACCCTTTGCTACAAATTTACCAGCGAATTCCGGTAGGGTACTCGAGACATGTATACGTGTTAGGCCTGCACGATATTGGAAAAAACTTCGAGGACATAAATAGCCCTATTTAGAAATACTAAATCATTCTCAACTACTGGGGTGATTTTGTAGGGGAGTGCATCTACAAAGAAAATAAAAAAGGAAATTTTCTTATGTGAACCAGTCTTTGTTGAACTTTAATGTTTTACAAAAACCAAAGCAAGTAAGCACTGTGATTACTCTTCTGAAGAGATTTTGGAGAGGGAAATTAGGAAGAAATGCACTGGTTGACTGACATGACACCATTGTATTCATATAATATCAATCCAGGCTAAAGTGAATTATATTAATAATGCATGCATGTTGCTTCCTCTAAATTTCAGGTTGTGGTCAATTAGCGAGGCCTGCTTTGGTTGTTTGATAAATTGATTAATATTGATCATTGCAGAGCCTGCATGTCACACTCTTCAAACGGTGGATCCAAGAGCACTTCAGTCAGTGTAAATTACGTTATATCAGAAAAAGACTGCTGTTGTAGATTAGTGTTACGTTTTCAGCGTCGCAGCTCCGAACCGTAACGTTAGTTGGGACAGACGCCTTGTTTCTTCAGGCTAACTATGTTAGCTTTAGCCTGGCTGGTAGCAGCTTTCTGCGGTGACAAATGGCCGGGATATGTCGGACTAACGTTATGTCACATGACCACCTGTCTTAAAGGGGAAGGGTCGGCCGGTAACAATCATGGAAAAGGGGAAGGGTCGGCCGGTAACAATCATGGAAAAGGAGAACAGTGAAAGTTTACTTTTTTATCAAGCAGCAAAGAAGTTGTAGCGTCAACGTCCTGCGATGTGACTATCGCGCATGCGCACATCACGATGTAGACGATGAAACAAAGTACCGTGCAGCCCTAATACGTGTTAATTCTGAGGATGGCTGAGCTTTCAATCCTTTCAGTTAATACCAGGAGGCTGAATGGGCCGATCAAACGAGCTAAATTCCTGGACTATTTAAGAAGGAAGAAGAACATAGACGTGGCGATTATTCAAAAGTCACATTTACGTAAAAGAGATGTAAATCTGCTACAAAATAAATATTTCAGGATTGCTGCTTCATCTAGTGACGACTCCAAAACCAAGGACTCCATTGTGTTGCTGTCACGGAAATGCGCACTCACCGTAGACAAAAGTAGTAAAGACCTATCTGGCAGGATATCTTATATATGTACCACGATAAGGAATAGGAAGATAGCCTTTGTCTCGGTATATGCACCGTCTACATATGATGAAAGCAAGGATTGCGGAGTTGGAGGAACGTTGTAACTCTCTGGAGCAGTCTCTAAAGACGTGTTTTTCTAAATCTACACATACTCTTTTAGTCACAAGTCGAGCAGAGCTAAATGATTTACTAAGAAGAAGAGCTGAATTCATAATGCACAGAGTGAGGCAAAATTACAATTTTAATGGCTGTAAACCAAGCAAATTGCTGGCTCTGAAATTAAAGCAAAGCGAGTCCAGAGCTGTTATCAACAGCATCTGCACAGACCGAGGTATCTCAACAAATTCTAAAGATATCAGTGCCACTTTTCAATCCTTTTATTCAAAGTTGTATGAGTCCTCCTGCAACTCAGATTCGACACAGTGCCAGGAGTTCCTAAAAGAGCTAAACCTGCCTCTTCTTGACCCAGAGGAGGCAGAAGAACTGGGTCAACCTGTAACGTTGGAGGAACTTAAATCGGCATTAAAAAAGGGAAAACACCGGGGTTGGATGGAATTCCATCAGAACTTCTCCTACAATACTTTGACACATTAGGACCTACCATTTTACAAACTTTAACTTTGGCCATAGAGAGGGGCACTTTTCATCAACAAACCAACACTGCACTAATTTCTGTCATACCCAAAAAGGGCAAAGATCCTACGGAGTGCTCAAACTACAGGCCCATCAGCCTCATTGGGATGGATATTAAGCTCTATTCCAAAGTCTTGGCACTCCGCCTAGAACGCTTTATTGAGACGCTAGTCCACCCCGACCAATCAGGTTTCATCCCAAAGCGTCACGCTGCAGACAACGTACGCAGGTTGTTTCATGTAATAGAAAAGCAAAAATCCTAACAACGGCAGCAGTTTTAACAGTGGACGCAGAAAAGGCTTTTGACCGCCTAGAGTGCAACTACTTGTGGCAAGTAATGGTTTGGGGGCCAACTTCATTGACATGGTACGTACTTTATATGCGAATCCCACGGCCATAGTCTCAACCAATGGCCTGCATTCACAGCCATTCCCCATCAAACGGGGCTCGCGACAGGGATGCCCGCTTTCTCCCATGCTATTTGCGATCTCTCTGGAACCGTTAGCCCAAGCCATAAGGCAAAATAAAATATGTAATGTCCGGATTAAATCCAATAACAACTCAATATCGTTATTTGCAGATGATATTTTGCTATACATCTGACCTTGAGGACTCTGTTGCAAAACTTCTTCAGATCTTCAACGAATTTGGCTCAATTTCCGGCTATAAAATTAATTGGAATAAATCTAATCTTCTATTGAATAACAGACAGGCGACACCAGCTATTAGTGGTACAATACCAACCCAAAGCAAAATTACATATTTGGGCATCACCATACACGCATCGCTACAGCGAGTTGTCCAGGACAACTATGAAACTATATTAAGTAGTGTTCAAAGGGATCTGGTCAATTGGTCTGCGCTACCAGCATCGCTACGGTCCAGGATTGCTGTTGTTAAAATTAACATAGTTCCTCATGTGAATTTCTTAAGTACAATGATCCCCTTACCCCCACCAATACATTTTTGGAAGAAACTTGATACCGTAATTCGGCAGTATATTTGAAATAATAAACAACCTAGGCTAAGATACTCTACCCTGCAATGTAACACAAACATGGGAGGCTTGGCCCCCCCAAGTGTATCACAGAGCCTTTCAGCTATGGGCCCTTAGAGTGTGGATGGACCCCTCATCTACAGTCCCATGGAGAGAAATAGAGCAAAACCTCACTGGAAGTCTAAGACTGCAGGACCTTGCCTTTGCAGGTGTGTGTCCAAAAAAGTGTATGCTAGCCTATGGCCCTGTCATCACCAACATATTGACCAACTTTAAACAGGTGGAGGAGCAACTACACTATACCAATAAGTGGCATTTGAATACCCCAATATGGCACAATGCACACTTCATGTCTGGTAATAAGCCCTTTGCTTGTAACCAGTGGAGTGACAGAGGTATTTATACGTTAGACTAGCTATTCAATGAGAAAGGTATGTTGAGTTTTGAAGACCTGAGAGCTAGTTTTGAGGTCCCCAGGACATCCTTCTTTTTGTATCTTTGCTTAAGATCAGCCCTAAAATGTTATGGAGTGCCATGGGGAAACAGTCTTGAAGCGCACCCAGTCATTAAATGGTTTGCTCACTTTGTATAAAACAGTGGTTGGCATACTTTCTGGACATAATTATGCTCAAGCTCTCTACAGCAAGGATTAACAAAGCTAAATCATCAACTATCAGCCTATGGGAAAGTGCAGCAGCACAAATATCGGGCCTCAGCGCCACAAGAACGGGAAGAGAGTGACTAGACGGGGCGATTTCTGTTTTATTTTTTGTTTTTTTTGTTTCTTCCTCGAGACCGCAGAGGGTCGGGGGTGGGCGAGGGTTCTTGTTCGGTTTGTATTTTTTTGTTTCTGTTCTGTATGTTGGCATAAAAAATGAAAAAAAAAAAAAAAAAACACTATAAAAAGTTGATCTAAAAAAAAGTTGTTGTTGTTGCTTTGAAAAGGCAGAATTTGCCTTTTCAAAGCAACAACAGGGACATTCATACTCTGGCAGGAGTGATGGCTCTCAAGTCAAAGTGTAGTCTTTCTCTCCATCTCTTTTTAAAGTAAACATAATGACCGGTCAC
Organism: Sander vitreus; assembly: GCF_031162955.1. Taxonomy (NCBI): domain Eukaryota; kingdom Metazoa; phylum Chordata; class Actinopteri; order Perciformes; family Percidae; genus Sander; species Sander vitreus. The sequence goes on from NC_135859.1 coordinate 23,740,562, forward strand.
TGCTGTCAACGTTTTTTGTGCCTCTGACTTATGTCTTCATATCACTCCGCAAGTGGTCCATTAATTTGTCACGATGTAACTTCATTCAAAGCAGTGCTCCACCAAAGAGCCTGCAATCGTTGCGGAAGGTTATTAGAATAAGAATTTCGGACGTGTGGGGGCGAACTATTTTCTTAGCTGAAGCCGACAACGGGACAATATTTTCATTTTATGTTGGCAATGCAAGCTGAAGCGACGTAGCAGATGACGTTGGAGTTGCAGTTGCAGTGAGGAATATGGCTGGGAAACAGCCGGGAAACAGGGCTAAAAGAGCTCTACAGCGAACAGATGTGCTGGGCGAGCCGTCAGTCGGTGGAAGCTAACAGAAGCTAGCTACCAAGTGATCGGCGGAGACAGGGAGTACATGTATTTGAAAGAGTCCGGCAGTTGTGGTAGACGAAGGTCCAGTCGTGAGTTTGGATGGAGAGTCCACTGTGGTCTGAAGGGCTAATCCTCGCTAGATCACTAGCTAGTCGGGAGGTTGACAGCTAACGTTAGCCAGCTGAAGCTAACAGTCGATCGATCGTGAGTAGCGTGCGTTACACAGGCTGGCAGCAGCACAGAGTCTAGAGTTGATAAGTGTGTGTGTGTGTGTGTGGGGGGGGGGTAGAAAGGTGTTAAGAATGACCAACACCTAATCTTAAACTTTACTTAATTTACTACGACCCGATCAGAGGTTACTTAAATTGGGACGTTCAGTCAAAATCAAGCATGTCACCCTCAAACGGGATCTCTGTTTGCAGGGTTCAGGCTGGACCCTCCCAGTGATCATGCTGCTCTGGGGGACCGGCTGCACAGTGAGAAACCGCTGCTGACGGGCGCAGAGCTCTGCCGGAACGCCGACTGCGGTCTGTCCGCGCGGCCATCTGAC